>NW_020230692.1:515000-662500 GCF_003227715.2 Harpegnathos saltator
CACCATCGTACACGCTTTACTATCGCAGAGTAATGCGATTCCCCCCGCGTGCCCTCTGTTTCCTGAAAACAGTTCCTCGTTATTTGGGTTATCGAGTGTATGTAGGTGTATGCGCGCCGCCGAACGGTAGGTAGACACGTTACGAGCACGTATAACCCGGATTGATGCCGGTCCACGGGGCTCCGCGAAATACCGGATACCCGCCTGCTCGCCAGTATTGTCGGACCAGTGTTTTCGAGGGGATTGGATTTTTTGATTTAGGGAGCATGCAGACGCCTGCTGCAGCCCGCTCGTTCGCTCTCTTTCTCTCTCTCTCTCTCTCTCTCTCCTTCCCTCGGCGTCGATTGCTATTCCACGCGCGGACTCGAATTTAACGTTGTAAAACAGACGTTATCCCGCGATTACGAGCGCGAGTACATGGAAGAAGCGCGCGGAGGATTGGCGCGGCGGCGCCGAGTCAGCGCTAGCCAGCGGTCGCTCTCGAGCGGCTCGCTCGCGATCGAGCGGGCCCCTCGAGGATCGAAATCGACTCCGCGGAACGCGAGAAAGCGCGCTTCGCTCGACGGACCGCACCGCGCGGTGTCCGTCTGTTAAGGGCACTCCCCTTAACTCGGCGGGAAACGACGGCTCTAGATATGCAAAGATAATCGCTCGGCGAGGACGCGTACAGGAGGACGTCCATTTCCGTCGTCGCGGTCGGCGCGAGCGTTACGAAACATCGAATCAGAGGACGGTTGTAACGTGGTAACGACCGTGAGGCTATAACCATTGTCGGAGGACGAGAGAGAAAAGGACCCTGGGGAGCGCGCGCGGTGCGTGGCATCGTTGTGCTCGCCCTAACAAGGCCCCCCGTTGCGTGCAGAAGCGGCCACGCATCAGCCACGCTAAACTAAAACCTCCCTTTTTCGCCTTCACGACCACTCTCGGCTCGCCCACGCCAACCCCTTGCGCGTCCGAGCCACCCCATCGTATCGATGGTCCTAGAAAACGGTCTCACCTCAATGCTAATAACGACGCGCCGATAGCAGCGCGACGAGCAGCCACACGCGGCCGCTCCCACACACGATCGAAAGCTCCCTGGTCTCTCCCTTGCTCCCCTCCCTCCCTCGCCCTTTCTTCCCCCTTACTTACCCTCCTTACTCACCCTCAGTCCGTTAGCGCGATCCTGCATTCCCACCCACGTGCTCACCGTTCTCATCCTCTCGCCGGGCGCTCACCCCTTTTTTACGACACCTCCCCTGCGCCCGCGATATGACTTATGTCCACGGGCGATGTCGTTCCGCGACATAATCGCGCCGTAGCGAGGAGCCAGCTCGCCCTCGTCGTCCTCGTAATGGACGTCGACGAGCCGCGACGACCTACGGCGATTATCGGGACGCGGGGGGTTCCCTCGCGAGGGGAACCACTTAATTTTCATGAGCTCGGGACGACGCGGAGATGCGACCCCTTTCCGCGAGCCACGCTCAAGCCGTAGAGGAAGAGAGAGAGAGAGAGAGAGAGAGAGAGAGACAGAGAGAGAGAGAGAGAGAGAGACAGAGAGAGAGAGAGAGAGAGAGAGAGAGAGAAAAGGGGGACCGTTGATCATTATGAAATAATAAAGTCTGCTAATGACGGTCTTTTGAACGAGTGACACCGCGTCGCCCGAGGAGGAGGAAGGGTCTGGCAATCCGCGCGGCGGATCGGTAATTACGTGCTCGGCAATCTCGGAAAAAATATGTCCTCGCGAGCACGTCGACGTTTGCAGAGCTCGCCGGGGCGAGGGTGTGTAGGCCTGCGAGCGGGAAACGGTCGCGTTTTTCCCGTCGGCGATCGCCGACGATTCTCGAATGTCTCGCCTCGCGCGAGTCGTACGTCTCGCCGATGGGTGCGGCACCTCGCGCACGCCGGGTTCAGCGTCTTCCGCGCGGGTTAGCGAGAAATTAGGTTGGGCGGCGTAGCGAGGAAATCGGCCGAAAGTTTCATCCGCTCTATGGCCGGAGCGTCGTCTCGTATCGCCCGCGACGGGAATAATCTCGCGAATGGGGGCTAAGTGCCGGGAGTTGGTGGCGAATCACGCGGAAGATAGTGTGACCTTTATCGTGACCCGCGGCCATAGGAATGGCGTGTAACTGCCGCCATGTTCAGACATTCGGTGACAGTTCTCGCAGAGAAGCGTCGATCTCCAACGGTGTGCACACACTCGCGCACACGTACGTAAACACACGCACGCACACACACACACACACACACACACACACACACACACACACACACCGCTCTCGTCTGCGCGTGGTTAAATAGACGGGCGCGGTAGAGGGGCAGAGAAATAAAGATGGGTACCAGAACAGACCGAAGGGCGGAGATTAAGGGTCGCCGAGGAGATGAGTTTGTTAAAAAGGCAGAAGCGGGCCAGCGGCACGCATCAGGGACATCAAAGCGACAAGACGAAATGAAATCCAACCGTTGCCACCCCTCGCGGAGAATCTTCTCTCCTCGTGTCCTCGTTCCCGTTCCTTTATTCGCTTCCCTCTTGCCTCAGAATCTTCGTGCCGCGCTGCGTCGCGCGCGCACCAGGCAGGCACCACCAGGGCTCTTCCTTTTTTCATCCCTTCGCTCCCTCAGTTTCTTCTTTTCTCTTTCTGTTCGCGCACCGTCGGGGGGTACTTCATATCCGTTCCGACTCTGACCCGGTGCACGCGGCCAAAGGAGGCGGAGAAAGAAGCGAGGGTAAGACCGGCAAGTGTGCGGCGAGGGATGGGGCTGGGAACCCTTTAAGGGAAGAGGAGAAGTGGAGGTGGCGAGGGGGGAGGAGGAGGAGGAGGAGGAGGAGGAGGAGGAGGACGGTAAACGCCGAGCGCACGGCGCGTCCCTCTCGCAATTTCGCCGCTTCGCAGCCGTGCCTCTCTAAGGCGTCGCTCGCGTATTTTCTTTTTCTCTTCTTCTTCTTCTTCTTCTTCTTCTTTTTCGCGATGGCATGCAGAGTAGAGTAATTAATTGCATGTTCGTACCTCTGACCGTCGAGAGATGCACGCGAGGTCCTTCTTATTACATAATGTCGGCAAACTGCAAGTATCTCGAAGCAGCTTCCCCGGATGTCTCTCTGAATGTCGCGTCTCGTCCTATTTCCTCCTTTTTCCTTCTCCTCTTTTTCTTCTTCTTCGTTTCTTTTTTTTTTCTTTCTTCCCGTGTTTCCTCCGCGGGAGTAACGCCAACCTTTCCCGCGAGCCGCTTTTATCGCGACGCTATCTTTACCGCGATATTGTTAAACTGCCGTCTCAAAAGTGCGCCGTCGAATAATCGAATCGATACCGCTTCCGCAATTTCAAGCGCAATCCTTTGGCCGCAAACTTTCGAATACGGCAGCCGCGCGGAAACCTCGCGTACCAGTTACGAATCCATTCCATCGCGCAATATTCTCTTCAAACCTCCGGTTTATCGGCTAATTCGATTACCGTAAAAAAATCCCACGGATATTCGCCAAGTTCTGTCGTCGTCGTCGTCGCCGTCGTCGTTGTCGTCGTCGTCGTCGTCGTCGTCGTCGTCGTCGCGTGCCAATAAAAGTCGGCGGTTACTTCGCGGGATAAAGCTGGAGAGCGAGCGCGCTCGCCTCCCCCTCGCCCGATTCAAATTTCCGTGCACGGGAACACGATCGGATCATAAATATGTATCCACTCCTATCCGCTAAATTCATGGAAATTCTTTAATTGAGTTATTTTGGTTTTCCTCGCGGGGAGCGGCGGGAGGGGGCGGGGCGCCGCGCCGCGTCGCGCCAGGCCGGGCGGATGGAGAAGCGAGTAGTCCTCGGGAAAAGCCCTGTGGGAAGCACGCAGCTTCAAAATCTTCTTAGACGCCGGCAACTTTGGATTGACGCGGCACTAAGATAGTATTATTTAAGGGCGCGAGGTCTACGATCGCGTTTTACGGAAAACCTTCCGTCTCGAGAAACGCGCCCTCGCTAGCCGTGTAAACTGCGTGTTAATCGGCAAAAGTGCGTGTGTGCCAAAGTCCAACTGCCCCCTTCCCCCCCCCCCTCCCCCTCTAACTCAACGAAATCGCAAAACTTTCTATCGCTCGTCCTTCTGCTACCTTAGTCGGATGAATGCAGTCCGCGGCGAGAAACAGCTCTCCATTACGTAACGCGCCGTCTATTTAGGTGTACCCTTCTGCTTCAGTCACACCTTTGTCTATAATAGATAATTGTTTGCGAGCCGCCTCTGCGTTTATTCTCGTCGCGGTATCGCTCGCCTCGGTTGCGCTCTTCCAACTTCTTCGAAGAAGATGATACCCGACGTCCGGTAGGTCGTGAGCTGATCTCCATGAGGGCGAGTTAGCTGATGGCATTCCGCGAGTGCACTCGTGACATTTTAATATCTCCCGGTGCGAAAGGGCTGGCGTGAGCGCATAAGGGGCAACGATGTGAACAGAGAAGGGCCGGTCGACGACGAAGTTGCGTGCGACGGCGGCGAGAAAGTAGAGAAAGTAACGAGAGGGGCTTGAAAGAGCGAGCGAGCCTGAGCCTCTGATGAGTTTGTCTAATGACTTGTTGCCAACGAAGCCGTCGTAACGAGGCCACCGATAAGTGGCGGCCGGGCGTCGTGTCTCTGCGTGAGTGAGCCGTTTCGAAGGGATTGTCGTCGTAGGAGCTTGCCTGAACGGAAGAACGAGGCAAGGTGGATGTAGGGTCGCTCGAGTTACGCGCCCAGCGACCAAAGCGCTCTTTTGTCCCCGCGGCTTGGACTGCTCGCGATCGAAAGGCCAGCACTAATAATAATCCCGCGCTCCGTCCGTTCACAGATCAATTTGCACCGAGAGGTTGCCGCCGACGCGGCAACGTCTCACCTCTCGTGGAAAGAAAAAAAAGAGGAAGGAAAAAAAAGAGAGAGAGAGAGAGAGATAAAAAAGAGCATAAAAGTATCGGCGGCGCTTTCGTTTTTACGACCGCGGCGCGATTGCTCTCGAATTATGTCGCGCTTGTTGTGTCTACGGAGAAACGACGTCTTTATCGTCCTCGCGGCAAGTCGGCAGTTTCCGCTCTCCTCTGCTTGTCGCTTTCTTTCTCGCCGCCATTGTATCCCCTAGATACTAGATGTCTACGCGTCTCTATAGCAACCCGTCGCTATATACTGCACGCAGAGAGATATACTGCGAGAGAGAGAGAGAGAGAGAGAGAGAGAGAGAGAGAGAGAATACAGGGTTACCTACACGCGGCACACTTACGTCCAGCGGGAGCATGCGTGTGTCCACTTTTGCCGCTGATAATCGCGGACGGAATGGCCTAGTTTAAGTGGTCGCCGTCGGCGGAGGAAAAGGCGAGAAATGGCACGGAGAGACAACGATCTTGTCGCGTAAAATCCCGTCGGCGCTCGCGGGGAAACGGATTTTAATTACGTCGAGTGTCTGGCCGGCAAACACGAGCGGTACGAGCGCTTCCCGATTTGCGCGGCTAATGCGCCCTTGGAGAATTACCATAAGCGGCTACGCTTTTGTGAGAGAAATTCACGTGAGATAAGAGCCGTCTGACACGATGGAGAACGGGAGAATCACGCGTGCGCCGGCAGTCTGTGATAGCAGTCGCGGCGCGAATACGCGCGTGTCGGACGACGCGTATCGACGGCTTGAAATAACCGCGACGAATTCTCTTGGTCGCGATGAGAAACGTGCGAATTATTCAAACTCGAGTCGGATCGAGTCCTGACTGTTCGCAATTCGGAATTATTCCGAGATTTCGAGCCGTGCAACTTTAAATGCATTCAAGACTCGGCGGGTAGAATCGGCTCCGGGCTGAGATGGTTCTTTTCGCGACTCTCAAGAGGGATCAATTGACGCGAAATTAAGTACTCGCGGAGATGTATAGTGGAGTTTTAACATTAATCGTTATAATTGAGGATAGTTTCTTTTTTTCTTAAAGCTTGACTCACCGCGATGTTGCAAGTCTGAAGAAAAGATATTCGACACGTGTGTGTCATCACACGTTTTCAAACATTGTTATTATTTTTCCGTAGTTCAAAATTTATTACTCGCAATAATATTCGACGGCCGACTCTTATAGGCCGTGTCATCAATTATATTGTTAAGAGGGGAATTATATGCGGAGCAGGCCGTTTTCAAGGCTATTTTTACGAATTTTTTTTAAACAGAAACGATAGGATCAATGGACTTGAAATTTTCACAATGTATTCATTAATGTTCAAGGTATAAAATAAATTTGTTATCATCTGTATGGAAAGTACACACAAAACTTTAAACGCGTTTATCTGGAAACACCATTTTCTTAAATTGTCGATTATACAAAAATACTACTGAACCGAATAACTTAAAATTTTTACACAATATACAGTAGACATGTAGTTTTCGTTCCTACCGCGAACAGAGCTATATTTCATTTGATTCATTTTTTAAGCATTGCATTGCGTGATTGCAAGTGAAGAATCACTTTCGATACTCTTTTTTTATATCAGTCATTATTTTTCCAAACTTGGCTTCATTGCCTTTATTTTGGTACGGTTATAATGGCAACCGTATATTTTAAAAATCTCTCTCATTTTTTCGTTTCAGAGTAATGAGAGGCCCGGAATTATGTCGACAACAAACATAGAGCTCGCAAACGGATGATTGCATTTTTACCTGTAATTACAAATTGTATCGGTTCTTGAGATTGAATAAAATTTATTTTATATTTTAAACATTAATGAATATATTCTGCGAAAATTTCAAGTCCATTGATCTTATCGTTTTTGTTAAAGGAAAACTTCGTAAAAATAGCCTTGAAAACGGCCTTCAGCATGTAATTAAAATCCCCTTAATTAAAAGTTAGGTTTCTCGACGACTCAATTTCGATACGACCCGATAGGGAGAATCGCGTCGATTCGCGCGTCTCCATTCGTGCGTCATCCACGTGTGTCGTCTTCTCAGCCGCATTTCCGCAGTTGCGTTATTAAAAATGTACATTTTGCGCGATTCACGACTGCATTTCTCCCGATGCGGCCGCGAGGGACTGGCGCGTCAGCAGTTGCGAAATCGCGGCATTAATATTAGGCAACTTACGCAAAACGCCGCGTGCTTGTAACACCCGTAAATGGCGCGGTGTAGGTCGAACAGCGCTGAGGGGAAAAGCCCCCTGATGAATTGTCCGCACGTGTCTGCCCGCGTACCGCCGCCTAATTACATGCTGATCACAGTGACTACCTATACCGTCCCCTGAAATGCGAAATTGCCTATTGTCCACGGTTTCGCGGTCAAAACGACCAGCAGCCTGCGAGCGGACTCTAACTCTTGATACGTTCCAAATGGCATTATTAGTATCCCCATGGTATCTCGATGACGAGAGAGCTCGGCTCTCCATTTCCGACGGGATCGCTATCGCGAGCTTCCTGCTGGAGCGCGTCGCGTTGACGTTGACGTTTTTGAGCGATCTCGCATTCCTTACGCTCCCGAAACGAACAAAGCAGAGAGTCTCCCTTTAACAAGTACCGATCGCGCTTCGCCGGTGTAATTTGGACGTGCGAGATGATTGCGATATTCCGTGCGGCAGTTTCGAGCGCGAATATATCGCGGCCGCGACATTTATAGCGCAGGCCGCTGGCGCTGCGCATATTTGATCGCCAATCATCGTTTATCTTTCGTCGAAGAACAACGTCGAAGGCAACAGCGGCAGATCGATATTCGCGTTTCGGCATTTCCGCGGATGGGATCGCGGCTGGGATCGCTTGAAAAATCGCCGGCATTTTGGAAAGGCGATTGGTCTGGCCGATCGACATTTATTTTTATCTCACCCTTAAAATTGTCCATCGTGGCGTGAGTCGTGGATTGATGTGTTTGCTGGAGTCGCTGATAGATGGAGGCGCCCGTGTTGTCGGCGCCCTTTCTACCCCCTTAACATAGACAAATGCTTCCTACCCACCCTAACAAATATCTCCTAGATTTATTATGCGAAACCACCCCGGCCCTCGCCACGCGACGACTACGTTCCTGAAAGTTTCGAGAGCAAAAAATTGGCGTTCTTTTCGTGCGCGCTCGTGCGTGAGGGTGGCAGACATGCCGCGAGGAAGGCGGCTCGGTTTTTCAAATTCACGACGGATCTGATAATGAATTTTTCTCAGACGTCGCGCTCTCTCGCCGCGCCGCGCCGCGGCGTTGTCTCGCGCGTTTCTCCGCGCGATTGCGCGCGCTGCTTCAATGTTAGACGAAGAGAACGGGCCGCTGCGCGAGCCCGATCGAATAATCATCGCGAGTAACACGGCCAAATTGAAACTCAATTACGAGGAGAGGAGCGAGCTTCGCACCGCGACGCGCCATGCGACTCCTCCTTTTGCCTCGGCCAAAAATACCAATAAAAAACAGAGCGCCGGGGACGCGAGAAAAAAGGACGAGCGACGCATATAGATCAGCCATCAGCCGCCGGGCTGAAGTTCATTATCATTACTCGCGGTTCGCGTGACGCGACACGCGGTAAAATGGTAGAACGCGGTGGACGACGCCGCCACCGCCGCCGCCGCCGCCGCCGCCGCCGCCGCCGCCGCCGCCGCCGCCGCCGCCGCCGCCGCCGCCGCCGCCGCCGCTGCCACCCCGCAAATTATAGTGGATATAAAAGCGCCGCGAAATGATGCTACTGAACGAACGAACGAACGAACGAACGAATGAACGAACGAATGAACGGTCGGTCGGTCGGTCGGTCGGTCGGTCGGTCGGTCGGTCGGTCGGACGGACGGACGGACAAGCGAGCGGAGGTGCAAACATACATACGCGCACCGGCGGATACAAAACGCGTCAGCCGATCTCGTCGCATATTTGTGGCTCTGCTATCCGGTCGTAAATAAAGTCCCGGTAAAAACAAAAACACGACGAAATAACGAACAAATGTACCCATCACTTCTGGTACATAAACCCGTATAGCCGTGTGTGCTCACCCTGGGGTGCGACGCCGGTGGTGGTCGCGCGCGAAACCACGAGAGCGCGCGTCGGAACGAGAGGCCGCGGGAGAACAGCGGGAGGACGAGGGGCAGGGAGAGGGAGCGAGGGAGGGAGGGGAGAGAGAGAGAGAGAGAGAGAGAGAGAGCGAGGAGATAAATTCGCGAATGGTGTGGCGTTCGCTCGAGGTGAACGGTCGATCGAGTGTCGCGCTCCCATTCGATATTGTTCCTTTATTATCGCGCCGTTGACATCTCGATCGCGTCTCGGAGGAGGGCGGTGAGGACTCTTCCCGCTTGCCTCCTCTTCTCCTGAAGGCCTGGATTTAGCGAGACCCTCTCCTCGAAATGATCGCGAGATCACGTAAAAGTGCACTCGCGCGCGTCTGTTTCCGTCGTGCGCGTCGAAGCTGTCGTATGCAGACACGGTGGCGTTGCGTGTCTGAAGATATTAACTTGCGATCTTGCGCGGCATCCAATGGCAGAAGCGTCGATAATTGAATCCTTCCCCGACGCGATGAATGCCGTAATCAGATTCCGTCGGATAATGTGTAAGAGCTCGGATATACCGCACCGGTCCCATCGCATTTCCATTATCCATTGCTATTTCAGCGGCTGCGCCAGTTGCGCTCGCTCGCTCCACGCGCGAGGGAGCTGTGTTGGATCCAACATTAGCCGATATGATTCACATAACTTCAGCGACCGTGAGCTCCGCCGCTGCTACACAAATACGGCCGCGGAAAGAAAATATCCGCGACGCTGAAAGTAACAATAACCGGCTGCACGCTGTGGCGCGTCTCCCGCCGGAGGAGCTCCTGCCGGAAGAAGTGCGGATGAGGCTCTGAATTTAGCGAGGCACGATTTGACGAAATAATAAGCCGCAAGCTTGGAAAGCGCTCGCAAGCCCGAGGCCGAAGCGAGAAGCGGCCGAAAGGAGGAAGCCGACGGGATCCCATCAGCCGGAATTCCATCGGGCGATCGTGCGCGCGCGAGCGGAGACGCTCGCGTCGTCGGCCAATAAAACGAGAGATTCCCGCGGATCGGCGCAGGAAAAGATAAATTGCGGTATTCTTGGATAGCGCGGACGCAATATCGGTGTATATTTACGAGCCCTGGGTGCCGTGGCGGGTCGCGGCGGAGCAGAAAGCGACGCGGGGGTTGAGAAAGGCGGCGTTGGCGGCGACGGCGGCGGCGGCGGCGGCGGCGGCGGCGGCGGCGAGGGATGGTCGACGGCGCTTCTTGCGAGACGGAGGCCCCCGGGCCGTGCCGCTCAAAAAACATTCAAATTAATTCCACCCGGCTTGCTCCAATGATGGCGGCCAATGTTGTGCAACATAAGACGAGAGACCCCGCCGGTTCCGTTCGTTGCGCGGGTGGTAGAACCTCCTCATGTACGACACGCACGTGTGCGCGGGCACACGCGTGGATCCCACGTCTACGACCGTGTGTGTGTGTGTGTGTGTGTGTGTGTGAGAGTGTGCGCGTGTGTGCGTGTGTCTTTGCACGTATGTACTTACGTACGTACGTACGTACGTCGATGTACCTGTCGCGTGTCGGTGTACATATCCGCGGCATATACGCCGAAGACCAGCCCCCTGACCCCTTTCGCCGTCGTATATCGGTGCTCCCTTTTCTCCCGCTGCTGCTTCCTTTTTTTTCTCGTTTTTCCTCCCCGCCAGTTGCCCACCCTCCGCGCGACTATCCACCTATCTCTCCCGGTCTCTCGTATACTCGACGGGAAGACTCGGGCCCGTGTTGGTAACAACGTTCCCGGGAAGAAGCTTCGGAAAGAGGAGAATTTTCTCGAGCGCTCTTTCTCTCTTGTTCTCTCCCTCCCTTCCCCGCTCACCCTCCCTCTCTCTCTCTCTCTCTCTCTCTCTCTCTCACTCTCTTTCTCTCTCTCTGTCTGCCTTCTCCTCTCGCGCGTGTCGAGTTCCGCCGTTCTACTTTGCATGTCTTTGCAGGGAAAAGGACTCGCCGGGGTGAGCTTTCTTGCAGGATACAGAGGGGCGACAGGAGAGCGAGAGATCGAGAAAGAGAGAGGAAGAGAGGAAAAGAGGAAGAGGGAGACCGAGGAGACGAGAAAGGGGATAGTGGAGAAAAAGAGGGACAGGAAAGGTGGGGGAGAGAGAGAGAGAGAGAGAGAAATGATAATCCATTCGGCGGTCATAACGCAGAGCCCAGCACCGTAAAGCTCACCAGACAAGAAATACGGCCAACCAACCGACCTCTCTCCCCCCGCTCTTCTCTCTTTCTCCATCTTCTTCCGTGGTCTCAGTCCTTCCTCTCTCTCTCTCTCTCTCTCTCTCTCTCTCTCTCTCTCTCTCTCTCTCTCTCTCTCTCTCTCTCTCACTCACTCACTCACTCACTCACTCACTCACTCACTCACTCACTCACTCACTCACTCACTCGCTCGCTCGCTCGCTCACTCACTCACTCACTCACTCACTCACTCACTCACTCACTCACTCACTCACTCACTCACTCACTCACTCACTCACTCACTCACTCACTCGCCTCCTCCTCTCTTCTTTACCCCGCGGCGAACTTACCCTCGGTTATATGCAAACCACCATCGTTCCCCCACCCCTCCGGGCCAGTCATAAACTTACTGAATTATATTACGCGGACCCGCTGCCTCTCTGTCCACTTCGTCTTTCTTCCTCTCTTTGTTCCCGCGATGCTCCTCATCCGTCCATCTCTCGGGGTGTGTTCTCCTTTCTCTCCTCCATCCACCTTTCCTTCCTCTCTTTTTTCTCTCGCTTCCCTTCTTATAAATCGCGAAGCAAGTCGCAACAGGGCGAACAGCGTCCTTTAGAAACCTATGGAATGCTAATAAGACGAGACCTCCGCCGTGAATAGCATTCATTCATTGTTTCAGACTGCTGTACGTATAAAAATTGAAACGGTCTGCGCCCCGCGAGCGCGAAATAAAATTACAGCTTCTTAATAAGCGGCAGCTGCACGTTAATCAAGCTCGACTTTGTGCTCGCGCAGCGTACCGTCCTCCTCCAGCTCGCGCGGAATTTATCACGACAAAATGCCCGGTTATCTTGTTTTAACGTTTCAGTTTTCTCGCGGGCAAGGGGAGGCGCTCCTCTTCCCTCCCTCTTCCCTCCCTCTTCCCACCGACGCCGCGTACAGCCGGCTCCGACGAGACGCGATTCTCGTCGCGAGATGAGACTCGTCAGCGCGCGCACGTCGGACGATCTATGAATTGATTCGCCGGGGCCTGCTTCTCTCGTTTTTTCCGACGATTTTCCGCGAGTTAATCCGCGCCGAGCGCAAGTCGCGGCGCGTGACATCGATCGGTCCACTCTCAATGTCGTGACCGGCGATGGGTGAGGAGCAGCGGCGACAAGCCGGGTCATTACTGAATGCAAATCATAGCGTGGCGCGATCGATGAGTTTGCACGTTCGTGTCCCACGAGCGAGCGAGCGAGCGAGCGAGCGAGCAGCGTGCGTAACCGTTTAACCGTTTAGGGGTTCGTGGCGCGCTGCAACGCGGGGTGAGAATCGGTCGCCAGCCGGCCCGACACGCGCCTCGCTGCCCGCCGCGCCGCGTCGATCAGGCTTTTTCTTCCTCCTCGTCGCGTTTTAATAACCACGCCACGCAGCCACCCTCCTTTCACGTGGGCGTCGGCGCGCTTATCAGCGTTTATAATATCCCGAAGAAGGAGTGAAACACGGCCGGGCGAGTTCGCGGCGGCAACTTCCTTCGTAGCGACCCGCTTGAGCTAATGTCCCATTAAATACACCACCGTGGCGCGGGAGGGGAAGACAGGGGGAAGGAGGTCTCCTTTAATAGAATCTATTAAAAGACTCTGGTTGAAGGAACGGTGCGGCGCGCGCGACGACGCGTCAATCGGTCGGCGAGGAGGATCGTTTGATTCCGTGGCGAAGAGAAACTCGAGAAGAATAAATTCGTCGCGGTAAACGTGCCGCTTTCCAAGCGCATCGCCGCGCCGGCGAGCTGGGATAAGGGAGACACAAGTGGGGACAAAAATCACGGCGCCCAGGAGGAATTCGCGAGAAGGAAATCTTCCACTCGCAAACGGAAAATTCGCCCGCGTCAGTTAGTTTCAAAAATTCACCCCACGCTCGACGCGTCCTTCTTCGGCGCGGAGGCACGCGGAGGCGACTATCGCGCGGACGCACTCGTCGTCGTCGGCCAGGCCTAAGCGCCGATCTCTAAGTGCCTCCATCGCGCGCGACGCCGCAGGAAAATCTCCGCGGATTGACTCGTCATCGCCGTCGCGGCAGCTTCGGGACACACTGCGTGAAATCGCGCATCATAATTGGACCGTTGGCGCGGCACGTGACGGGGCGACGCACTGCGATCGCACAGTAAGACCTGCTCGTATATTATTCCTACGGAATCATAACTGCGAGTCTGGCGATCGAATCGAATTACACGGCGATCGCTGTCGAGCGACAGCGAGTGCCCGCGCGGGTCGGCCGCGCGAGGGTGGACGTCTTCGCACGCACGCGTGCGTGCACGCGCGTCGAACGATAATGCGTTTTCGCGCCGCTGCAGCCGCCGCCGATCTCGTTCTCTCCGATCGTTCCTTCTTGCGTGTGTGCGTATGTGTGTGTGTGTGCGTGCGTGCGTGCGTGCGTACGCGGGCACGCGCGCGTGCACGTCGTACACCGGCTCGTTCTTTTTACGCGTCGCCCTCCTGCTGCACGGCACGAGCGGTCACGTGCCTGTAGCAACCACCCCCGCCCACCCCGGTGCACCCTGTCACCAAGCCACCCACTTTAGACACCCCTGCGAGAACCCCGGCCCAACCCTCCCTCTCTCGTCACCTCCGCAACGAGCTCTTTCACCCGCTTTCATCTCCCGTCGGCCTTTTCGCCTGCCCCCTCCGCTGCCCCCTCGCCGCCTTCGCGACACGCGAGCGTCCGTCACTTTAATAAAAACCTACTTACCTTCCCGAGACGCCGCGACGACGAGAGGACGTCTCTCTCGAGGCGCGTGTCGCGCGCCCCGCCGCCAGATTATCGCCCGGCGATACCCGCTGATGATCCTCCTCGAGCGTGACGTTCAATATCGCATAGATTTCATTGCGTTACCGAGCGCGCTGTCCTGGTCAGGAGCAGTTCTCCATCCCGAGAGTCGCCACATGTCGAGCTTTCTATCGCCCGACGTTTATCAGGTCGTAACTTGGCCGCTCTTTTCTTGACTTTCATTTTTTCAAAGTTAGATATAAACGAACGTCGCCCTGCGCGAAATAATACCATCAACGACCACTGAGATCCTCCGATTGTATCCTTGGACCATCATCGAAGTAATCAAATGAGAGACGCACGGAGGACGACCGTTCGGCGGTCCTCCGCCATCCGAAGGAACAGACGGAGCGTACGAAGGAGCGTTGAAATTCGCGCGCTCGGGATCGGCGACGGAGGATCGTGCCGCGGGTTGTTTGCCGCCGTTCGCGCTCGTCCTCGACTCCGCCGGCGGAGGGGGGCGACGTCGTCGTGATCGTTTGGTCGTTTCGCCGTGGCGCGTCGTTTGCACAAACGTCAACGGGCGAGACGACAATGCGAAAATATGTACACGATGCAGCCTGCGCAGCCGGACGCGACCTGACCAGCGCCGTTGAACTTTAATATTACAAAAAGCTGTAATCCGACGAGCGAGTTACCTGGAGCGTTAACCTCGGCCGCCCAATTTATAAAAATAACGATGAAATTACTGTTGCGTGAAGTGTAGCGTCATACAGGACACCGATGCACCGGCGCTGCATCGTGCGAAAGGATGACGGCTATTCGGAGTCACGCGACGGGGGGAGGCAGGAGGGAGGCAGGAGGACGAGGAGGAGGAGGAGGAGGACGAGGAGGAGGAGGACGAGGAGGAGGAGGAGGTGAACGGGCAGAGGAGGCCCGGGGAAGGGACAGGGTTGGTCGGCCGAGGGGTTGGGACACGGGTTGGTGCAGCGTTGCGCAAGGGGCGCCGTGACGTGCGTTTTGTCCGTCATCGGCTACCCGGACCATCGAGGCGTCGATGTTTTAGTCTGCGCTCGCGTTTCACGTTCGAAAAAATATGCGCACTGGCACGTGAGCTAATCGGTGGTAATAACGAAATCTCGGATCCGATTAATTAAAACGACGGACGCGCGGAGGCGGTGGAGGCGGCGGCGATGGCGGCGGCGGCGGCGGCGGCGGCGGCGGCGGCGGCGGCCACGATCGAGAAAACGAGCTCTTCGAATTCTTCGTCGAATACGCACAGTGTGTGTATATGCACGTACGGACGTACGTCGATGGCGCGCGTATCGTCTCTCCTGCCGCCGCCGGTCTCTTCCCGATAGTCCTCCTCCCTTTCGTTCTCCCGTTTCGTCGCTCCCGGTTCTTTTTTTTTTTTTTGTTGCCGTGCGCGCTCTCTCGGAATAAATACGCGCGAAAATGTTCGTCGCCGAGATGAAATTAATAGGTATTTTTTTTTTTTTTTATTTCATTTCTGCGCGCGATATAGGCGGGTTTCGCGAGCGATGCAATTTGCGTTATTGCGTATTAATGGCATTGGTGGCCTTGCGAAAAATCCGATTGCGCTCGTGTAAAACGTAGGGAACAATTGCGACAGAGCCCCGGCTATGTATCCGCCGCTCGTCACGCTGCAACGCGATGAAGTCTGACGCAACGCAACGCGTCAGCTTTTAACAAACTGCCTGTCTAACGAACTAACCAGCTCCGGCCAATAAGCGCGAGGTAAACGGCAGAGGGACGTCATTTCCTCCAGAAGCGATTGAGGCTGTTCGGTCAGATATTAAGCGGCGCGTCGTTCGGCGCATCAACGAAGACGAGACGAAGCGAATTCGGTGAAGACCTCGCTTCCTCCCCGCGAGAAACATAATCGAGACGAGTGGCCGAAGGGGAGAAGCGCACGACGGCGTCGCGTCATCATCGTCGCGATAATCGCGCGCGCGCGCGCGCGCCGGAGGGAGGGAGGGACGCGCCACCGCGTCGCCGGCGCGGTCCAAGCGAGCACATGTTTCGATCCTCGCGATTATTAGATCACGATGAATCACAGAAGCAGAGAGACGACTCCCCCGCCCGCGCGGCCGGCCGATCTTCCCGAAAAGATGGAAGGGTCCGCTCCGCGACAACCACTCTCGCCGACTTGCCCTCCTCCACCGCCGCCACCACCTCCTCTACCCTTACCTCCGCAATCCTCATCGAGCCGATGCTAACAATGTTTGCAGATATATTGCGTCTCACGCATCACTTGCTCCGCAAATTGTTTTATAAACAGATTATAGCGACAGCCGGGTCGCTACCGCCGTAACGCTGGTAATATACCCCGAGATACCGCGCGCGCCCTCCCGCCGTCGCCGAGACCCCCAAACTCGCGGGCCATTTTGCACTCCGGGAGGCTGGCCGCCGACGCGCTCCTCGCCGAAAGCCTCGTCCGCGCGCAGTCATCGCGAGAGAGGCGTCCGCGTGACCTTAAAACCTGCCGAGTGACCGGCGATGTTCCACCTGCTGTGAACGCGACGCTCCTCTATTTCTTTCTCCCTTTCTCCCCGTTCAACCCCCGTCTTTCTCTCTCTCTCTCTCTCTCTCTCTCTCTCTCTCTTTCTCTCCTATCGACGCGTCGCACTCGCTCGGTTCCGCGCTTCGCGCACAGGACGTTCGTATTTCACTCCGAGTGGAACGCCTGAATGGATTACACACGGGTATCGGAGCATCGCAGGCTCGATACGCGCGTCCTCCCTTGTGGAATTGATCGCGTCGAGAAATTTTTTAACGATATTTCAAGATCGTTAATGCGCGCACGTTAACGGACATGATCGAATAAATACGCTTTGCGTGCGATTCGACGCTACAAACATACTCGGCGATAATAGTACACGGCAATTTACGTCAAAACGAATTTAAATTGGATTAATACGTATTGTAACTCTCGCGCTCAATGCGGGTTACATCCCGCGTAGTGCAGCGTGCATCAGGCGGAACCTCTAATACGGGGAGGGCTATCGGATATCGATAACGCGATATCAGCTTGGCGAAAACAAGCAACTATGCAACGTGGAAAACTTTCCATCGGCTCCACGCGATACTCCCGCCACCGACGCGGCTAGGCATCGCTCGCGTCGACTTGAGACGCGAGTTACCCTGGAAAGAGAAATATCCCAAGAACATTGGTTTATCCCACTTTGAAAATTTCTCGCGTAGAAACGTTGAAACTGACTCGGCCGAGATTGCAAAGAAAGGTAGCCCACTACCCGAGTAGAAAAATGAATAGGGTTCTGGTAAGGAGCTGATTATTTTTCCCTAATTGGACTACATTAATTGGACTAGTAGGGATAGGAGGACAAGGGCCCTACAAGATGTGTAATAAATGGTTTAACAGGTCCTTATAAGGCAATATTATGAAGATTTATAAGGCAATGTCAACAGGGCCTTATAAGGCAATATTAATAGGGCCTTATGAGGAAATATTTTTATTATTGCTTGAGTAAAAATATTCGTTCTTTTCATTCCAACAAACTTGGACTGTAATTTCTTTGTTTCTTCATAACCTTATTAGTATATACAACAAGAATTTTTATTTAAAAAATATAGCATACTTTATAATAAAATATAGCATTCTTTACACACAAAAATCCTGCTACTGTTTTTATTAAAGTTTGCTGCATTTCAAAACGAAAGCAATACTAGAAAAATCCTTGGAAGAGACTAATGAATATGGCAACTAATAAAACTAATAAAATTTATTTTTAATTGCGGTATAATTAAAAAATCTTTAAAAGAACCAGATAGAGAGCGTACCTACTAAAACAATATTAAACTATAACAAGTTTTATTACTCGCTTCAAATTTTATTAATTTTCTATAACAAAACTTGATTTTGTACATCTGAAGCATCCTCTCTTAAAAGATCCTTCTAAGGCCCATATCAGTTTTCCATGTTAGAGCGTTATTTCATAAAATCTAAGGCATCCCTAAAAAATCCTTCTAAGACCTTCTAAGACATTATCAGTTTTCTCTCTATCAAAGCCTTATTTATTAGATCTAAGGTATCCTTAAAAGATCCTTCCAAGGCTCTTCTCACGCTTTCCTTATCAAAGCCTCATTTATCAAATCTAAGACATCTCTAAACACAATCCTTCCGAGGCCCTTCTCAGCTTTTACTATCAAAAGCCTTATTTCGTAAAATCTACGGTATTCCTAAAGGATCCACCTCGGGGCCTGATGTAGTAATAATGAGGCATCCCTTTTTAAGGCACCCTATTTTCAGCCTTATCGGAGCCTTATGAGGATGGCTCTAACAATTTTTTGCTCGGGTAGTGTTTTAAGCCGTGGACGATCAAACTCGGCGAACCTCGAGAAGGACATTCAGGCGAGAATTATTTTCCATAAGCATACAACGAACGGTCGCCAGTCTTGGATCCTCCTTGGCTCGGGACTCGGTCAGGAGGGACGCTCGCCGGCGATTAGGTGTCGCTAAAGAGCGCGTCGAATTCCTGCATCCGGGAATGGGAAAAATCTGGCGGAGTCGGTGAGCGCGGCTCATTGGCTCGGTAATAGCGGTTACCCGTCGCACAGAGCGGAACGCGGTCCTTATTGCGGTGAACCTGAGGCTTAATGGCCTGTGACCCGGTGCTGCTCCGCTATACAGACGGTCCACTGGGAGGAGAGAGCGCGCACCGAGAACTTAGTTATTCCTGGCAAGCCGGAAGAACTAATGTCTCCGGCAGCGCGACGCGCCTGCCGGGCGTCTCCGGTCGCGTGGCTTTACAGTCGTTCCCTTCGCGATCGAGACGGCTGCATCCCCCGCATCCGTTCGACGACTCCTTTCGGCGGCGAGGTCCTCTCGTCTGACGTTGCGCTGCGCCGCAATGTTACCGGGGGTGAGCAGATATATTATTAACTCGCATGTCGTTGGGAGTGCATCCGGAAAGCCCCAACGGAAAAGCGGCTTTCTCAGACGTACGCGATGTGTCGAGCGAGAAATTATGTGAAAATGCCTCGGTAAAAAATCGCTCCCGAAAGGGGGTAGGGGGGGAGATGAAGGCACTGTCCAAATTAAAAAATTTGTCAAATCGATGTATCGACGTTTACGGCGCATTAGCCAGATTTTCCGGCATATTCGGCCTTTCCTTTCTTACCGTTTCCCAGCCGAAGGCAAAACCACTCCTCCGAGCCGATCATTAAAGCGACCACAAAAAAGAGAGAGAGAGAGAGAGAGAGAGAGAGAGACAGAGGGAGAGGGAGGGGTGGGTGGGCGGGAGGCGCTTACTAGCGCGACCCACGAGATGCGCCTCGCACGATTACCTACCCAATCTCGAATATAATTTTCTTGTTAGCTATAAAATCCAATCAACGTCGACGTTGCCTAGCCGCGCGTCGGGTTGCCTCGGCCGACCCTTCACCGACGTTTCCCTCCTCTCTCTCTCTCTCTCTCTCTCTCTCTTTCTCTCTCGGGACGTCGCGCGCGAAGCAGGCGCAACGAAGGCGACGAGAAAACGTAGGAAAACGCGCCGAGAGGGAGGAAGAGGGAGAATGAGAAGCGGATGACAGAAGAACGAGGCACATACCACGGCAAAGCAGAAGGTCGACAGGAGGCAGCAAGGGTGGAATCAAGTTAACCGGGTCCACCGCTCTTTCTCACTTATTTCGCGGGCCGCGCATAATGCGATTCCCGCGACCGTCTCTGATGTTACTGCCGTGGCTGCAGCCACCGACCTCCAACCCCCTGGAGCAAGGCGGCCATGGGGTAAGGGCAGAGAGCGAGGGAAGGAGGGAGAGAGAACTGGCCCTGCCCTTTGTTTTCCACGCGGTCCTTCCAATTATACCCAAATAAAAGAGCGCGCAGGGAAGAGACCCTCTTTCGCGTTCTTACCCCTCGCTCCCGTTCGTCTTCTTCTTCTTCTTCTTCTTCTTCTTCTTCTTCTTCTTCTTCTTCTTCTTCTTCTTCCTCCTCCTCCCCTTCTTCTTCTCCTCCTTCGTGGCGTTATCTCGCCCGGTTTTTTTCTCCCGTGGTCTACTTGGCTCTTCAGACCCTCCGTCCCCACGTAGGAGGGAAGCTCGAGAAGCTCACGGTACGATTCTTGAGTGGGGAATCTCCTAGGCGGAGTCTGATGAACTCTGCAGGAGAGATACAAGTCACTACGCGAGGGTAGAAGTTGAGAAGGGATGTCCACCTGTATCATTAGATCGCTCTACGAGCCATCTCCCTGTGATGAGACAATATTAAACGCCTTGGAGATGTATCACAAAGAAATGGGAGGCGAGAGAGGATATTGAAACGTGATTAAAGCGAAAGGACGTAATATGTCGTGCGAGCGAAACAAAGGAAGCTTAACAGATCTCGTATTTTTTATTATACGCATACATACACACACGCACGCATATTTAAATTGCCTTGGAGGGCGAAAGAAACGTATTACGGAAGTAATTACGCGTTTCTGAAAATACAACATGGAATAAATATGGCAAAACGCGGCATTAACGTAGCAAACCAACTTGAACACGCAGTTAGCTTTGTTGACGCACGAACGAAAAATATTTCCTATACGAGTTTTTCCGCGCGCTCGTTCGTGCAATTGTGATAGCGCTCGACCAAAAAATAAGAGCGCTCGGAAAGTTGATTCTTGAAATACAAATCGCAGTGCGGTCTGGGATGGGAGGTCGGTATTAAAACATTGCAAGCGCCGCTGTTATAATGACGTCCCCTTGGCCGCGAGGATTCGCGTCAATAAAAATAACTGGCCCTTGTTCGCTCAAGACGGACAATTGCCGCGACATGGCCGCGCGCCTCACCCCCCTCGCGTCTTCTCGGCACCCTTGCGGGATTATTATATTCTTCTCGTCCACGCCGTGATACGTTCCAACGTATCGGCCTACCGCGGAAGGGAATAATGGGCGCATCCTGCTGCAGGACGTTGAATGGAAGAAGAGGAGGTCCGCGGCGCGTACCTTACGCCAGGATCCCCGCTAAGGGAGCGACAGCGCTTCCCTCTCCTCTTTTGCGCGCCTCGCTGGCTACAGACCACGGACTTGAATCAATTAAAGTTTAATCCGGAACCGGGATCGGGGGGATCTGCCCCCTTGTCCACGTCTCTCTCGTCCTCCTCATCCATTACTCTTTCCCCGCTTCCCGCCGTCTTCTTCTTCTTCGTCTCCATCTTCTTTTTCTCCTTCTTCTCCTCCTCCTCCTCCTCCTCCTCCTCCTCCTCCTCCTCCTCCTCCTCCTCCTCCTCCTCTTCCTCCTCTTTTGTCGTCTCCGCTACCGAATCGCGGAATACATTGCTCGATAATGTCGGAAGCACGAATCCCTCCCGCGCACTTTAAACTGCAGTTGTGGCAGGAGATGCAGTTGTAGCGAGGAGATGATATCTCTGGAGATCGTTGTTCCACAACCACCACCACTACCACCATCAGCGATTTCAATCCGGAATGTCTAAGGCATCGCACACTTCTCGCAGCTGCAAATATGTCGGCGGAAGCAAGAAATTCTCGCCGGGAGTACCAAGCGACATTAAAGTCCAGATGCATCTGGAGTGACTGAAAATATGAGATCCTCGCTAGGAAAAAGAGAAAAAGATATCAAAGAGCAGAGAGAGAGAGAGAGAGAGAGAGAGAGAGAGAGAGAGAGAGAGAGAGAGAGAAAGACAAAGAGAGACAGAGAGCGAGGAGCGAGATTGAGCAAAAGCGGGGTGTCCTTTCTACGAGGCCACGAGGGGGTCCGCAGTTTGGGGGGCTCCCAAACTGTATCGCTTACGCGAAGGGCTCCTTTCACAATAGGGATTCGCAACGAGCGGAAAGAGTAGTTATCCGTAATACGGGGCGACGCGTGCTGATGAGTCGAGCCGGAAGTTTCGATCGTGCCGTCGAGAATATCTCTCCCCCGGTGTGTGTCTGTTCCCCGCCGAAAATGACACGAGACTGTTCGACCAAGTGGTACACGTTGTCTCTTTACTCTTTTTTCTCTTAATTACATAGATATCTACGAATTGTGCAGATTGGGATATCATAATTGATGAAAAATAATTATGTACTGTTATATAGGACGGGGAGGAGAGAAAAAGACCAAACCCCCTGAATAACCCCCCTGAATAACCCCTGAATAACTTGGAAAATATGCAAGATAGAAAGAATGTTAATAAGTCACCATACTTGAACAGCGTTATTAAGATTGCGGGAGGGTCACTTTGAATTTTTTTAATGGAGACCCCCATTTTTTATTACATCTTTTTCTACTGAATAATTTGAACAACTTTTGTTTGAAACATTTTTTATTTGCCTAATATTTTTTGAGATACATAAAGAAAACTTGATAACGTTTTCAACAGTTGGCTTGCGACGTCTCGGCAACGATTTGTCGGAAGAGAAAGTGGTACTTGCCCTGTTTATTTAATTACTTTCTTTGGTCTCAAGAATATGCCGTTACAATAGTGCTTTTTGTTAACTTGATTTTCTAAGTTTTGTTAACTTGATGATCTTTTGAAAATTTCAAAATTATCATCTTGTTGACACTGTTCTAGGTTATACTGGTACTAGTACTAGTATTGCTATGCGATGCGTCACTTAAAAAAAGAGGCCCTACTACTTCTGTATTTAATATTTTTTTCTATTTTAAATATTTTCAAAGTTATTCAGGGGATTCGACCTTTTTCCTCACCCTATATATAATTTTTGTTTTTATATGATCATTTATAAACATACGTACATATGTATGTGCATATATGTATGTGCCCACATTGATAAAATGTTGTTGTACAAAAATAATTAAAGTAACTGCTTTTGTTTACGACAGCCTGTGATGTAGATGTGTAATTGAACGAAACAATTCCTTTTTTCTTTATTCAACAGCGCTTTTTTTCGTTTATTGTCATACATGTATACATAATTATATAGAGACAACATTCATATATATGGATTATATGTAATAATATATAATTTATACGTTGAGTGAGTGCAAGTTTTGATGGATTTCGCGATAGAAGAATTGATCAAGTGGTTTTATTATAAATGTTTTATATTCTATCAAGTGCTCATCCCATTGTTTTGTATTATCTGTCGACAACTTTCGCCGATAAATTTTTATAAAAATATTTACATTTTCTTCTATCACGAAATTTATCAAAACTTTTGCTCTTTCTCTCTCTCTCTCTCTCTCTCTCTCTCTCTCTCTCTCTCTTTCACTCGATATAAAATTATATGTGATTTTATATAATTATATACAATGTTTCCTGCGATCGGATATTGCAAATTTATAATCGAGGTGCAAATGCGTTTGTATTATGCATGGACACTCTGAGGGAGAGTATCAAGTGCAGCGGAGGGAGCAGGGAGGGAGAGCAATATACATCCGAGTGCGATGCGTCTTACGGAAGAAACGCAGAAGAGCGTTCTCAATCAGAACGCGAACTCTCTCGCGCGCTTCCGCGCGACAATGAAGAGAGAAAAAAAACGCGCATTCCTCATGCCCGCAATCTTGATCGCTGATTTTTTGCTCGCGAAACAATGGCCACGGAAGCTCACGAGAATGCATCCATGCCCGGTCCGTTTGCCCGCAAATGCACCGAGCATTGCCGCTGACCCGTGCGACAATCCCTCATTTTTCCGTCTTCGGGACAAAAGCGCGCTAAATCTTATTGTTCCTACGTCGGTAATTAAGACTGAGGAATTAGCCGGCGATTGTTCCTCTCCGGGCCGCCGGAGATCCGCGGGGATAATAAATAAGACTCCTGAGAAAATTCTTCTCGCCGTGCTCTCTCTTCCCGCCCCCTCTCTCTCTCTCTCTCTCTCTCTCTCTCTCTCTCTCTCTCTCTCTCTCTCTCTCGACAGACGTTGCCGTTCGCCGCGTCCCATAAATTAATAACGCAGAGCGAGAAAACATCATGAGAGAGCTCGGCGCGTGCCTCTACGATGCTGCGATTTTAGTATTGTAGATGTAACAGCATTCTTTACCTTGACATTAACATTGTCCACTTTTTCCGAGACAGACATTTGTCAAACGCAACAATCCACACAGTTTGCGCTTGTAACGCGGGAATACAAGCGTTTACTTTCTCGAGTTTATCTTGTCTCTCGCGATGGGTTTGAAATATCCCCCCCTCCCTCCCGACATCTTGTATTTCTTCTCGTTCTCCTAATACAAGAGCAGTCTTTCGTGCAGCGTACCGAGCTCGTCCTCGCGATTATTACCACGATTTCGTATTACATCCTCTGCCTTATCGTAACGGCAGCGACTGCGGCGGCAGCGGATGAACAATTCTCTCTCTCTCTCTCTCTCTTTCCCCCCTTCTTTCTCGGCGCTTCCGGAAAATACGCTCGCTCGGTATCTCATTTCGTCGAGCTGGCCGGTAGAAAAGTTGCGATCGCAGAAGAACTCGTCTGCCTCGCCGAGACAAAAGGACCAACTTTTCCACGGTACAGTAAGAGTATCTGGCGATTGCTCTCCTCGGTCCTCTCCTACCTCAGTCCCGTGAGTGCCTCGACTCTCCTTTTCCGGTTTCACCTCTCCCTCCGGCGAACTTTCCGAGCGGCAGTCGCGTCAGAGACGTGCGTCCCGTAAAAACGCTTCTTACGACGACTACGGCGAACTTTTACAAAGTAAAATCGCCGCTGTCGAGTTCGCGCGCGTGCGCGATCTCGATACGTCGCTATCGCGACGAAAGCAATTGCGCGCAACGGCCGAAGCGGCCGTTGTTCTTGGCGTTGTCGACGGGCCGCTCAGCGCCGAATCTCATTTCTCTGTTAGGTAGCTCCGAGCAATTGTATTTTCACTCGATTTTGCCCGTATAACCGACTCGTTCGCGGAAGCGACGCGAAAAAAGAACACACACGCGCATAAACATATAAACACATGCGAGGCGGGCATTCCGTTCTTTTGGATATCCGCGGGCCATATAATACGCATTAATAAATTATGTGCAAACCCCGCGATACCGGCCACTTTTTCCGTCACATTTCATTTCAATCTCCATATTCAGATAAATATTTTCGCTTAATTGTGGATCAATAAGCCGTAAAATGCGGAAAAATTAATGATTTTCGTACAAATGAAAGGTAACAATATCACTTGCTAAATTGCCGCCGTCGCGGGCAAAAAATCGCCGTCGCGCGGACCGCAGCGTGAGTGTAATCGGCGGGAGGACGGCGGAGGGGAGGGGCAGGAGGGAGAGGACGGGGGCGGAGGGAGATACCGCGCGCGCAAATCGGGGGGATGGAAAGGATCGTCGGTCATGATAAAACAATTCTACAAAATGCTCTTTTAGATTAAAATGCGTACCAAATGAGAAGCGCAAATTGCCGTATGAATTGTTGGCGCATCATCGGGGGGGAGGAGGGGGGGGGACGCGGCCCTCCTCGTGAAAGTAATATTCATATTTCAAATACGAAAGAACGCGCGCGCACATTCGCGCACCCTTCGTCCTCCCAGCCCCCCTCGCCCCCGCCCCCGCCCCGCCGCCGTGCAAAAGTGCATTTCGCAAGCTCGTTACACGGCGGCGCATGAATGGTAAAAATCTCCGGTTACGCGTATGGTAATCGAGAACGCTCGCGGAATAATTCTCTTTCTCCTCTATGTGCCGAATCCTCGCCGGCGATCCCGGTGCCCACCGCGCGGGTATAAAAAGTCGATCTGCATACTCCGTCCGCCCGTCGGAAGGAAATCGCTCTGACGGTCGTCGATCGAGCATGACGAAGCGCGCTTGTGCGATTTCCCGGCACGGCGAAAAATCGTTACGCCCGGCCGTGGCCGGCATAATCACCGCGACGATTCCACTCGCAAGGAACACCCGCGAAGTGTGCGTCGCCGATTTCGACGAAACCTGGCATATTTGCAGAGTAGCCAAAAATAAGAGACTCGTATTTCTTTTTATCGGAAATGGCTCAGGTTTAAGCGGTGAAACTGCCCCTCAGAGTTTCATCCCCTTCATGCTATCTCGATAATTATTGCAGATGGGGGGAAACGTTTCGAACAAAAATTGTACGGCATAAAAAACTGTACAATTTTTGTCGAAAAAGTTTTTTCCTATCTGCAATAATTACCGAGATAGCATAAAGGGGATGAAAATCTGAGCGGCAGCTTCGCCCCTTAAACCTGAGCCATTGCCGATAAAAAAAATACAGGTCTCTTATGTTTGGCTACTCTACAAATATGCCAAGTTTCGTCGGAATCGGAGATACACACTTTGCGGATGTTCCTTGTTAGTCGTAGAGCGTGCACGATGCGTTCCTCCTGTGCCTCTTTCTTTTTTTCATCCCCGAAGCATATCACGGGCAAGACACTCGAGCGTTCGTCGATTTGAGAGTTGTTCGCAGCGCGTCGGTCGTCGCGGATTTTTCGCGCGGCGACGACAATCGAACGCGCCCGCCGCCGTGAAACTCGTCCCTTTCTCTCTCTCTCTCTCTCTCTCTCTCTCTCTCTATCTATCTATCTATCTCTCTTTCTCGGAGCGCATCTTCGAGAGACCGCCGCAAGAATGTTCAGTTTGATGTCCGGCGGGGCATCTTAGCTCCCGAGGCACGCGCGTTCCCACAACAACAGTTGGAGTTTACCAAAGTCCCGCTCTCGGCCGCCTCAGCACGCGCTGATTCGCGAAATCAACGCTCTCGCTCGCTCTCACGGTGCGCTCGCCCCGGCGCGGCGGAAAAATCCGTGCGAAGTGTTCGGATGCGCGCCCGTGCTTCCCCGTGGCTGTCCGTTGTATCGGCCGTTTATCAAATAGCTGCAGTTAATCCGGTTACGGGCGGTCGCGCGAGGCGCGACGGAAGACGGCGGCAGGAGATCGCGGAGGGAAACACACAGCCTGGCGACACGGGGGGATGGATAGAGCGGGGGCTCGCTGATTGCAGCGGGTAATGACGGGGGTTCGAGGGGTGTGCAGTAGCCTGGAAGTAAGTAAAAATTTTAAATTTAGTTACAGCTCGCGCGCGCGTTTTCTCTCTCTCTCTCTCTCCCTCTCTCCCTCTCTCTCTCTCTCTCTCTCTCTCTCTCGACCCCGGCGAGAGATCGCTCGGCTGCTCCACGGTTTTGCGAATGCCGCGGATGTGTGCGGCGGGACGAGATGAGTCAGCGAGTGTGCTGATCGCGGCGACGTTCGCCGAAACGTCGTCGTCGTCGTCGTCGGCCGAGAGTCGACGAAGTAAAAATATATTTCCGCGCGCCGCGTCGCGCCGCGCCGGCGAGGGGGTGCTCGGCTGAATGTAAAACACGAGACACTCGCTTTCGCCGAAACTGGAATGAGCGCAGGCGACACGCGGGGATACTGTTTAAAACATCGCGCGCGGGAGAAACAACGGCGCGTGAATAACGCGCGGAAAAATTCGATTTCGAGTCTCGGGGAACGCATCGCAAAAAACTTGTAGTTTGCATTTCAGATACGATGCAGGCTCGCAGGGGCGGCTACGTGTATCTGACGTGTGCCGGGCGACTCCGTGGGGTAGCGTCGTCGAGGAGGAAGCCGCGATGATCCGGCTGTTGTTCGTGCTCGCGCCGGGAACGACGAGTCTCGCAGGGAGGGTGGTATGCGAGCTTTAATAAGGGCTGCAGAATTTCACACTGACTTGGCGGCGAACCGGGGCGGGCCGGGGTGGAAGGTTTTTCGCGGCGGCCGAGAGAGCGAGGGAGAAACGCGGCGAGCGCCGGAGGTCCGAAAGGGCGAGCGGGGGGACGAGCGACGGCCGGCAGGAAGGGAAAGATTCGGGGTCGGGCACGGCGAAATGGAAGGGAGGCGTGCGGCTGATCGGCTCGAATAAAGTTCGGCTCGCGCGTGCCCGCGCGCGCGCACGCACAGCCGCGCGTTTCGTGTGTAGTATAGGCGAGCTAAGCGATCGACAGCCGGATTATTGGAGTATTAGAACTTGTCTCATAACTCACGGGCCTAATGGCCTCTGACCCCGGAGCGATTCGGCGCTCTGCGCCGCGCGCTGCGTATTGCCTTTGACGCGCCGCAGGATATATGTCGCTGCCGCCGCCGCTGCCGCCGGCCGCTTTTTGCGCCTCGCTGTTTATTTGCGCCGAGCCGAGCGTTCCCGCGAGCAGACGCTCGCGTCCTTCGCTCCGCTTCCGCTGTATCAAGTCTCCCGCCTTCTTGAATCGCGACACGAAGATCATCGGAAGGAACTCGAGAGCTCGGCGCGGAGCTCCGAGGGAACTCGGTCGGTCCACACAGTCGGAGGAATCGAGGTCGCAAAAATCGCGGCTGGACTCGCCCGGCGAGAAAGAGCCTGCGAGCGCGGCACTTCGGTCAGGAAAGCGAACAGCTGCGAGAGCACGGCGACTCGCGCTCGAGAGAGCGCGTCAGCCGGACTCGCAACAGGATTGTTTTAATGCCATTTAAACTAATCGAATTAGAGAACGAACCGATGTGACGATACGGCACGATAAAAAAGGGCCTCGTGCGCGCGCGCGCGCGCGCGGGACGAGCGAGGAGGGCAGCGGGGGTTGGCTGAGACTCGGATACAGGCGAGGGGGTGGAAGCGGGGCACCGCCGGGGAGGAGCGGGGAGCGGCAGGGGGAGGTGGACGGATGGGCACGCAAAAGGGGCGCGTGGATGTGCAACAACAACCCCCCAGCCTCCTGCAAACTCCGCAGCTGCCAGGCGCAGCGCCCGCTCGACCGGAAGTAACGCGACTACTGCCTACAACACGTCTCCGTCTCGCTCTCCCGCTGTCTATCTCGTCGCTGTTACCCTCCTTCACCCTCTACGCGCGCGCTTTCTCTCTCTCTCTCTCTCTCTCTCTCTTTCTCTTTAATTCTGTCTCTTTCTCTCCTTCTTTCTCTCTTTCTCCTTCTCTCATCTCTCTCCCTCTCTCTTGCTCATCATCACTCGCCGACTCGACACCCCTCCACTGTCATTTACATGCGTACACACTCGGGGGATGCGCGTATCTCTCTCTCTCTCTCTCTCTCTCTCTCTCTCTCGCTTTCTCGGTTTCCATCTCTCTTTCTCTGCGGTCGCGAGAGCTGACTCCGCGCGGGAACGCGAACGCAGCGCGATTCGCAGCTAGCGGAAGCGGCTTCTCTTCCGCGTTGTCGAGCTGCCGCGGAGAAACACGACGCGTCGCGATGCTGCCGCGTCAACGACGGCTTTTTTCACACGGCCGCCGATGGATCCGCCGCTGACCGACCGCTGCTTTCCTTCAAATCGACGTATAACATAAGATCCGCATGAACGGCGAATATTTGAAAAAAACGAGGCACACACACACTCTCTCTCTCTCTCTCTCTCTCTCTCTCTCTCTCTCTCTCTCTCTCTCTGTCGCGTCGTCTGGTCCCCGCGGCGAAACACGACGTACGCGCGTCGAATGAGATTTCTTCTAGTTGGACAAGCCCGCACGTGCTCGTCCGAATGCGCTCGTCCGTCGCAAAGACAGCATGCGTGTGCCGCGTAACGCCGGCCGGCCGGCAAATCGCGCAGGCCCCGTAAACGGGCGAATAAACAATAATTAATCTCGTAAAGCGGCGCGCGAGCGTGACTCACGTTAACCCAATAGCTGGCGCGTCCGATAACGCGCGTGTGCCGTTAACCGCGCGAAATTCTCGCGTTAGTGCTTCCTCTTTTACTTGAATACGGTTAACTTATTAAGCCCGCACAAACATACAAATTAATAGTCAATTATTCGCGACAATAATCGGCGGTAACAATGTGTATCCTCCGCGGTGAGAAAATCAATCGCCGCGATGGCCGTGCGATGCGCCGAACAAAAGGCGTCAAACATTGCGACATTAACTGTCGCGTCGCTGCAATGAGCGCCGCGGTGTAATACGTGCACTTAAACGTCAAATTAAATTGCGCCGAGACACCCCAGCGGGTGAGTGTATACATACCGGGTGTGTGTGTGTGTGTAGTATGTGCCTGTTGCCTATTACAGGTCTCCCCTTTGTCCTCCCTCTTTACCTGTTCTCCTCGTCAGTAAATTACGCACACCCTCTTCTCTCATTAATACACTCGAAAGGCACTCCCACGCTACGTACTCGTCCATTTGAAAGCGTGATTATTCAGTGATGCTGTAAATAAAACGCACGCTCGCGGAATATCCTCTCGCGGTATTATGTAATGATTAACGGGATAATAGTCAGCTGGCGCGGCCGTATAGAAAATCACAGCGGCGAGGCGCGATGCGCGCACTTTGCGAGGGAAAATAATTATTTCGACGCGGCCTGAGAGGATAGTCGCCGCTTCCTTGCGAGCGGCGTGTGAAATACATTTTCGGCAACGGAGGGGGCATCTCCGCGTTTCTTCCGCGGAGATTCGTGTCGGTCGAGTCGTTCATCCCCTATCGCCATAGCGGCGGCCGCCGTATAATATTCGATAAAAAGATTGCGCCGATCGACGAGTATTGCCCTAATCACGCGCGATCTTGGAAAGCCAAGACTCCGCGATGTTAATCTGCCGAACGAGCAACGCCACGAGGATGAGAGAGGCGCGGCAAGGAGAGGAGCAGAGAGAGAGAGAGAGAGAGAGAGAGAGAGAGAGAGAGAAAGAGAGAGAGAGGGAGGAAATGCCGTACGCAAAAGCATAAAAATCGCGCGCACGTCGCATGCCGCATGCGGCCCGCGCGCGCGGCGTTGCGCTCTACGCGCATGAAATCTCGCGCCGATCCAACCCTCCGTCAAGGGCACCCCGAGAACGGCCGGTAGCAACCCTCCTATCGACGTCGCTCCGCCCCATGCCACCACTCTCGCTGCAGCCCGATAGCGGTCTGGCGCGCATAGTCGCCTATGGGGTTGCAGCTCTCGCCGATGCAACGCCATCGGGATCCGCCGGCATCCCTTTTCACTCAGTGCAACCCTTCAACGATGCGCTCGACCGTCCGTCCGTCCGTCCGTCCGTCAGTCCGTCCGTCCGTCCGTCCGCATCCCTCTCGACGATCTACATTCCGCGCCATCCATCTCATCCGCTGCGGCAGCTGCGGACTCGTTGCCTCGAAATCAACGATACTAACTTTTCGCGGATGCTCCTCTTCTCGCCAACCCCCTCCCTGCCCTCGCTTGAAACTTGCAGCCTCCGTCTGTGATTTCCATTTTCCCCGCCACCATGTTGTTGCTCATCCCTTTGTTTACCAGGTCGCGGACCCGCGAACACGGCGAAGACGCCGCTCACATCTGCATGGCAGGATTGCCGAAGGCCGCGGGGCAGGGGTAGGAAGAGAAGGGGGAGACGCGTCGAGAGAGATGTCTCTCTTCTGTGCGTGCGAGTCGTCCGTCGTAATCAGATGGCTCGTCCGCTTGCGGGGGCCGCGAGTTCTTGCGGCGCTTTTGTGCGTTCCCACTTAATCGACAGGATGCGTCGCAGGAGAAGCGCTTGCGGCGATCGCGATTGCTACTTTATCGAAGATACGCATCGTCGGCTGCGATATGTCGAATTTTCATATTATTTGTGAGCGAACCAGCAGGGGCGGCCTGCAATCTCTCGGGCAAAGGTGATCTTTTCGCGTTTCACGAAACGTCCTCCGCGCGCTCCGCATCGCTGCTGCTCCACGGCGCGATTACTCGCGCGAGACTCGCGTTCGATATTCATCCCGATGCAAATCTCCTCCGCCGAGGCGACAATTTGCGCGACGCGCGCTGCCACCGCGCGCGCCCGCGCCCGCGCCCGCGCCCGCGCCCGCGCCCGCGCCGCGGACCTTCGTGACGAGCGTGACGCGGCGCAGCGTGTCGCGGAGAGGAAGCATCCACGGAGATTACACGCGTAATCAGCTGACGTGTTTATCGAGCGACGGAATCCGCCCGATGAAGCCATCCGATCCGATCGGATCGGATCGCTTGTCGGCGCGAGTCGCGCGATAGTCTTGCGCGAGAGAGGCAGGTGCGAGAGCGCGAGGCAAGCGGATTTCACCACGGCGAGGAAATCATAAACCGGGCCGGGACTCATAAAACCACTTCGGGAAACTCGATTCCCCCTCCCGCGGATATTCTAATCCGCACGGAGCTTCGGATGATTCCACGTTGGGGCTGCTCTCGCCCCTTCACCCCTTGCCCCCCCCCCCTCGCCCGTCCGTCGCCACGCTTCCTGTTTCGTGCCACCGTCGTGATTCACGATGAAGAGGACACATCGACTTTAAACCTCGGGCAAACGGGCAACCTCCAGACCCTGCTACGAATCTCCTTTCATTAGTTGGAGTGGGAAACCATCCAGAGAGCCAGCCAGCCAGCCAGTCAGCCAACCAGCCAACCTACCTACCTGCCAACTAACCATACATCCAACCACCGCGACGACCTACCCACCACCACCACTACTACCACCACCACCACCACCACCACCACGGCTACCACTACCACCACCAGCGGAAGCAGAAGCAGCAGCAGCAGCAGCAGCAGCACAGCAACAGCAGCAGCAGCAGCGTCATCGCGAGCGAGCCAGCCGAAGCCTCCATGATCCACTCTCGTTCGTGGCGCCCGGCTCCTGATCTTGCGTGCGGTCGACTCGTTTTCAATGAATACAATGCCGCGGCAGATCATATCGAATATGAAAACGGAAAATCAACGAGTGCTTGAGTCTGCGGCTCCCGCCGCTCCCTGCTCGCCCGGCGTTTCCACCGGTGCTTCGGCGCTTTGTCGAATTAAGTCAAAACGATAGCCCGGAGCGGGCTCGCGGCTACAGGGGTGAGAGGGTGAGGGGAACGGGGGGGGAGAGGAAATACCGATATCGCGCTCGGGCATCGGACTCGTCGGAGATCTCGACAATGATGAGGTACAATGGACGCGACTCGATGGCCACACCGATGCGGCCGGATTAACCGACGACGCGCGGTGTCCTCCTCCGTTTGTAGACACGCGCTGGCTTGTGCCTCGGTCTCGTCGGGTAAACCGCGCGCTCACCCCGCCGCTCTCTCGCCGTGTCCAGCGTGCGCGCAGCGTGAAGTACGAACTCGCGGGAGAGCCGGCTGAGAGTTTCGTAGTAATGAGAGCTGATTGAGCGCACTTTCGCCTGGGCGAGCCTGGCCAGTCGGCCGACCTCTCCTCGACCTCGCGGTCGTTCCCCGTCTCTGTTTACATGTTGCTGCGTCGCCGTGCGCTGATCGCACGAAGTCCGATCGCTGGTCGATACCCGAACGGCTGAGAGTGACAGAGAATCGATGTGGGACGGGAGACAATGCGAGCGTGACTTCTAGTCTGGGCGACGACAGTCGGGCTGCCGAGAGGAGCCGGCGTGTGGCGATTAACATGACGATAATAATAATAATAATAATAATAATAATAATAATAATATTTATTAAGGAACAGCCCTCTGGTGGTGTGCACAAAAGAACGAAGCGACAGAAAATACGACACACATGCCAGCGAATAAGACTGAGCTGAGCACCGAATCGCGCAATTTTACGCGAGCGAGCGAGCCGAGCTTCTTTCGGAGAAGCGCGCCGTCCGATTTTTCCGCGACCGGCGCGGCGCAGCGGACGCGCGAGAGGACGCTGCGATAAAGAGGTCGGTCTCCGGGAGACTCAAGGCTGCACACGCGTCATTAACGATCTCTACTCGGACCTTTTTCTTGCGCCCCGCTCACGGAGGCTCACTCGGTTAGGCGGCCCGCCGATCCGTTGTTTCCGCGGCGCGAGCAAACTATGCACTTTACTCGGCGAACAGCTAGCGGAGCGGTGCCTTTAACCCACTTACAGCCCCAACATGTTGTAGACAGATATTCACGGCCAAAGTCCGCTCAAGTCGATTAATTCAAGTCTAGGTGGGTGGCGCACGCGCTGACTATAATACCCGGCCTCGATCATGCGACGGAGAATTACGCGACCGCACTTCTCACGTAAGCGCGCGGCGCTACGTAATTCATCATCCGTACGCGCGCGCGGATGAGTGTGCGAAAAGTGTACGCGCGAATAAAAAATTCGATTAAGCGGAGGAGGAATATCGGATATCGGAATCCTTCGCATCATTTCACCACATCTCCGTGTCGTAACCGCGCGCACCATATATGAACGCGGAAAGCTATAAGAGGAGCGTATTCTTATAACACAGCGCGTCGATTACGAAGGATGATAACCCCCCCGTGTGTGTCACGAGTGCGCGCTTCCTGGTGTATTTTTTCATCCCGCCGCCGCCGCCGCCGTCGTCGGCGGCTAATTATGTCGCCGACGACGATTCGGCGAAGCTCCGCTTGCGAGCTGGGAGATTCGACGTCGATACGCGGCGAGTCGCGGCTCAACAAAGCGTGTTACGGAAAAAATAAAAGAATTCGTCGCGACGCGCGAAAGGGAGAAAAAAAGAGCGTGAGGATGAGAGGTAACGAAAGACACGCGACATTCCGCCGCAGACTCTCGGCAACCGAGAGCGGGGGGGGGGAGAGGAGACCGCGAGCAACGTCGCGCAGGTGACAATGAAGGTGGCATACGCGATCGAGGAGGGACGGCGTCCCTTCGGCGAACGTTGCAGAGGCGAAATTGTTCCTCCGCAAAGGCGCGCCATTTGTTCACGCGCTGCCGGCGCGACGAGCATCATCGCGTCGCGCTGCGCCGGCTTGAAAGGGCAGAGCCAAAAAACGCGCTGGCGACGCGAAGAAAGGCGCGCGCCGCGCATCGTCGACGGCGGCTTTGCTTCCGACGGAAAGCACGTAATTAACTTTCCGCACTCTTCGATGACGCTCGTCGCGATGATGGCGCGCGCGCGCGCGCGCTTGTAATATCCGGTCGAGTGTCCAGGATACGCACGGCCCGGCTTCGCCGGAGAGGACCCTCGTGATCCATCCTTCGGCTGCTCTCGCATATGTAGACACGAGAGTGCAGCTCCTCTCGGAGGCACGAAAAAGGAGGCAAAGGCTTCTTCTATTACCGCTCCTCGTTGCGTTGTCGCTGCCGACGCTGCTGATGCTACGCCGCCAGCTCTTCAGCCCTCCGTGAGAGGGATCCTCTCCTCTCCCGGTAGTCGGTGCACACAAAGCTTATTATGCCGGCTTGGCTCTCTTCGTCCAAGGAGCTCCGGGAGCCGTGCTCGCTCTGCCATGGCACGAGAGTTAAGTTGATGGCACTCGACGAACATCCTTCCTGTCTACATCACGGAATCGCTGGGACGCGCCGCGACGCGCGCGCGCGCGCTTCCTAACCGTCTTCTCCCCTGCTCTCCTTCGTCTTTCATTTCGAGCTATCGGCATGTCCCCGCGCGCGCGACACGATTCTCCTCGTGTGTCGTCGTCGTTGTCAGTTAGTTTGCCTCTTCCAATTTACTCGCGCGAGGCCGCACCGCCGGCGGCGCCGGCCGCAGGGCAGGCCGGAGAGAGCCGTCGATGCTGTGCCGCGGAGCTCCGTGACTCAACTGATCGCCGTCTACCTCGAAAAGCCTTATATAGGCTTCCCCGAATTTTGTGGTCCACTTAACTAGAAAACCTGGTGCTTATCCGACTCTCCGGAGCCGCTGCAAAATTACACGCTTCGGCTTATCAAGCCGTGAAACCGGTATTAAGCGTCAGACGAACGAACGCGCGCGCGGGAGAGCCGCTGCAGGCGCGCGCGAGAGAGAGGAGCCTTCGCCCGCCTTCGCCAAAGAGCGGACCCAGAATGCACGAGTAAGCTCGTTTCCTGGGGTCCCTGTGTGCAACTGTGTACAGGCGTTTCGTTCACCTGACCGATCACCCCGTCGTCGTTATGCCGGTCCGCAGCGACTTGCGCGAGCTCGGCTCGAAGGGAGCGCGAACGCGCGATCAATTTTACGGGCGAACTTCGACGGGCGATCGCGATCGCGTTAGCCGCGCTGATGCGAGCGTGGAAGAGCCAGCGGCTGAATGTAAAATAGAGAAAGAGAAGAGAAAGCAAGGTCCGGAGGAGAGCGCCGGCTCGGAAAAAGTGCGCGGCTCGTGCGAGTTCGGCGGAGGAGCAGCGAGTGCGCGTTTTGATCTCCCCGGCTCGAAACGCCGCCGCGCCGCGCCGCGCCGCGGTCCGGCCGTGTCTTTGTCGCCGCTCGTGGCGCGACGGCGCGAAAAAGGCCGCAAGAAGCGTGGCCGCGGCGCGGTGCAACGCGGAATTACGTATGCACCGGCAGGCTTTAAGCCGCTACGGTGTATTCAATCCCCGCCGCCGTGCGTTACGGCGACGATGCGACAATGCAACAAATCGCGTAACCTTGTTGATAGCTGTGTTTAATCAATCCACTGCGACGTGATATAAAATGACGCCGGTGGATCGGACAATTCTATTAATTATTTAACCCGTATTTCATCAATCTCCCGACGTACTCTCGACGCCCGAGCGCTTTTGAATCAGCTGCTTTATATATCATATTGTAAAACGCCGTTAAATTGCGCGGCGTAATTGCAGCCGGTAGATTAAATCAAACATTCCTCATTGATTCTAGACGAAATTGAAATGAAAATCCCATTAGGAATATACGAGTAATTATGTCATTATTTTCATGCAATTCTGTGTGTGCACTATTCCCGGCATCAGCAAACGGCTCTTTCAGCGCTATCGAATCCGCCGTTAACGGCGATTCCGCTATCGCGGTCATAATAAACGCAGTCGTTTCGATAGCAGCGCGACCTTTGCCTATTTATTAAAATTAATTAATTAAATGTCGCGCCGTACACAGACGCGCGAATCAAACGCGATCGCCACTAATAATAAGAGTGGGCCAATGTGTGCGATTGTGGCGGGCGGACGGACGTATCAAGTGCCGAGTTTTGGAAAGCAAAAGAGCTCGCGAAATCGCTCGATCGCAAATCCAGCTTTTCCGTGACATGTCGTTCTATCTCGTTCTTCCCTCCGCCCCCTCTCTCTCTCTCTCTCTCTCTCTCTCTCCCTCTTTCTGCCTCTCTAAAGAATTCGGAATAAAAGTGCATCTCATTGGCGCGCGAAAGGAACTTGGTATCGCGGAAAAATAATTGCATCGCGAAAACTGGTACATATATACGCGCAACAATTTTTCATCTACTTTTCTGAAAATATTCTCTTAACAATATAATGGGGCGCGGTGAGGCTGTTGCTTTATTCCTCAATGAGGAAACAAAGGCCGTAACTTCGCAACTTCCGAACAAAAGAGCAGTAGGAAGACGGGAAAGGAGGTGGATGGGAAAAGAGAAGGCGAGAGAGAAAGAGTGAGAGAGAGAAAGAGGAAGGGAGGGGAGGGAGAGAACGATGTCGAGGGAAAGAAGACGGTGATGGCAATAAGGCGGATGAGAAGCCCGGATACAGAAACAGATGCCTGCATTCCTGTTGCCTGGTTTTACCCCCTTCGAGCCAACCCCTGCGCGCGATGACTGCGAAGTCTTGGCTGAGTTCTCTCTCCGCAGCTCCTCCTCCTCCTCCTCTCTTTCTCTCTCTCTCTCTCTCTCTCTCTCTCTCTCTCTCTCTCTCTCTCTCTCTCTCTTTTCGCGAAAGGTTTTTTCCTCGCCTAATCTCGGACAGGTTAGTAAATGAAACTCACGTCGAGAACGTGACTCGAGAGAACTTTTATACCAGATGAATCCTTAATTGCCAACTTCCTCGAAAACATTTTGATGGAATCGCAGGGAGGAGAAGAAAAATCCGCGTGGAAACATTATTAGTTTGTTCCTGGAGAGATTTCTTCGCGGCTCGACAATAGAGTGAATATTTATTATACCGCAAATTATATTCCGTAGAACAATTTTGCATTTACAATTTCTGTTTACAATAATGAGAACGAACGAGAGAGAGAGAGAGAGGTGTGTGAATTGGATGCGCTCGCCACAAAATAGCCGATGAGAAATTAATGTTATTTCTACGCTGTCAAAGCTTTCAACGATAGCGATAATGGCATAATTTTGCTGTCGGTGTGACGTCGCGCTTCTTCCGCCCTTTTGCCGTCGTATTGTTCCGCGCCCAGCCTGCGAAATGACACACGATGTTCACGCATGCGTCAAAAATGGGGTGCAGGGAGATATGCGCGAACGGTGTAACCAGGGAACGTGTGAAATAACGGCTGCGGATTCCCGCAGAAACAATTTGGCGCCTAAGAAGAAATCCATGCCTTCGTTTTAGCGGAGCGAACGCTCGAGCTCCGTAATGCGTCTTAACGCTATGAACGCGACTTGCCGCCGACCGCGGCAAATATTCGCTCTCCGTTGCCTTTCACATTACGCTTGTCGCAAAAGCACTTGATGGGAACCGTTCGTTCTTTTTATTCTTTTAACGCGAAACAACAAATATGCGCGATTCGTGACGATCAGAAAAATGATGATTATGAAAAAGTATTATATTATTATATTAAAAAACATATAACCTGTTTGCCGAAATTACTATTATTGTTATTTGTTAAAACTTATGGAAGTAAATTCCCTTTGGTAAAAACACCACTCACAAGAATTCTCACTCACAAGAATTCTCGAGAGAGAGAGAGAGAGAGAGAGATATATATATATATAAGCGTTTTCGAAACGTTGAACAATTAATTTCATGTTAGGATGTTAGAGCATTTGTGCGCAAGCGTACTCGGACGACCAGTTGTATATTTTCTGTGTTTTGTGAGGTGAAGCGCAAGATGGAAAACTATTTTTAAAATTCCCCGTTGGAGTGAAATCCTAATCTCAGATGCGTCAGTATCATGAATTATATTACAAAGAAACAGAAGATCAAAGCTACTCTTCTATTTTCCAAAGTCGAAGGCGTGCGCAAGAGATTGTTAATCACGATGACGATAAATCGACATGGACCCTTCGCAAACTTTAGCGTCTCAGGAAACAATGCTGAACGATAGACGCATCAGGAAAATATCTACTATATCTAAAAATAAATCTAAGCGTATTAAGGATATATTCCTCTTGTCGATACTAAAACGTAATTATCGGCAAAAGTGCGCGGTTTCACCGATCACTCAATTTCGCTTTGTAAGCTCGGAGCGTCGCTATGATTCGCGTTAAGAATTCTAAATTCGTAGTAGTCCTAACGAGACGAAGATTGCGGCTTCACGCCGGGACGTTCATATGATTACAAATCTACGCTCGAGCTCGACGTGAGTTTATAATTTGCAAATAATAAGTGCGGAACAATGCGCTGACGCGTTCGCTCAGCGGGAGCGACCTGTAGGGAGAGCGCGATCGTCATAATCCTCTTTTCTCGCGAAACGAAAGCGCCTCTCGCTTGATCGGCGCCCGTTCATGGAGACCGACGTGAGAATCGACTGTACGCCCGTGACGGCATCGATTTCAACTCCGACGGAACACAATGCACGTGGCTACGAGTGCCCAGAAACGAGAAAAGCCCCTCACCCTCCGGCCGAAAGTTCGTTCCACCCCCGTCCCGTCCCGTCGGCAGCCCCCGTCGTCGTGCTCCCTACGACGTGCATCCTACGTCGGTTGTGCGCGACGTCGAGTAAGTCAAGCGTGCCGCACACAATGGAAGCGGCTTAAACGGCAGTAATTATATTTGCGGGTGAGTGTCGGCCGGATAGCGAAGCTGCGAGTCGACAATGAAAAGACGGCTGGAAAGTCTACAGCCTCTCGTCGTGGTCGTCGTCCGGTTTGCGCGACGGCCGGTTGCGCGCCTCGAGATGTCGACGCGTCGTCTTCTCGGTAACGCGACCAACCAACAATACCACCCCAAATATTCCAAATATAAACCGTATCGCGGCATTCATCGCGTGCGTGAATTTTACACGTTACCTCTGCGCGGGAGGAGAGGGAAGGGGGGCGCGATCGAGCGTTCTCTCGCGAGGTGACGCGGGGCAAGGCGGGGTGGCGCACCCCCGCCTCGTTATTAATGGCAATACAAATCTCGAGAGTCATCGAGCGCTCTTCAATCTGAATGCCTTCTGCTCGTGACGTCACGCGGAACCGCGCGATTACTCCGCCGTTCTTGGACGCCACTCTCTCTCTCTCTCTCTCTCTCTCTCTCTCTCTCTCTCTCTCTCTCTCTCTCTTGCCGTCCCGCCCCTCCGGCCTCTCTCCTCTTCTCGATCGCGCGTTTTGTCATCGAGCGTTTCGTCGCCCCTCGACCCCGCTCGCACTCGCCAAGTTTGTTGTGTTTTTATTCCCGCTGAATGACTCAATCGGCTCGACTTTGAGGCCGCGCAGCGTAAGTGCGCGCAGAGACGCGCGTGCCCCCAATGGGAACACTCGAGGGTGAGTGTATCACCGAGGCCGAGGCCGTCGCGCACGAGCCGGACGGAGAAGAATGAGCCGGCAGAGAGACGGAGAAAGGAGTGAGAAAGAGAGAGCGAGACAGGGGACCTTCAATTAACTTCCCTGATTACATCGTGCCCACATGCGGTGGCACTCTTCAAGTCCGCGCGTCGCGTGCGCTCGGCCGCTGCGGCTCTTAAATTATTTAATTGCGCCGCGCGCGTTACCTCTCCCCCGAGCGCGGGGGGTGTACTCGCGCTTTCTTTGTGGCCGCTTTGAGCAGCAGGCGCGGCACAAACGGACCTAACCGTCTGCTGCGCCTCGGATCGCCAGTCGAGATGATCGGCTAATGAGAGCAAGTTAACGACGCTGCGCGCCCGGTCGTTGCCGTCGCTGGCCCGCCGACTAAAACCAATGCGGTTCTTGTCGCGTGCGTTTTTTGCGTCTGAGGATGCCCCCGGCACTCCGCGGTGTGTCCTGCCTTGCGACGATTCTTGCACGAGAATTGCCGTTTTCGGGAGTCCCCGCTGCCTCTTTGCGACAATAGATTAAGTCCGGCATAGATGGGCATAGTTTTTCTAGATGGAAATAACACATCTGTATTATTGCAATAAATGATCAACAACATATTAACACACACACACACACACACACACACTAGAGGATAATGTTTAAGGTACAGAAGAATTTTTGTTTGAAAAATGTGTTCGTAGGACGTCAATAATAACGAAATATTAAAAATATTCTGTGAGGGATAGATGGTCATACGTAAAGGGATAGTTGGGCGTGCCTATAATAATGTAGAAATTTGTTTATCTTTGTTTATTTTCTTAGTATTTTACATCTTTTTATTAATTATTAACTTTTTTATTAATCCTTTCATTAATTATTAATAAAATAAAACATTTCCAAAAGTTTCTTATAGAGACCAAGGTTAACATTGGAGAGAAGTTGAAAAGTGACGACACGGAGGAAGGCCCTATGAGAAAACATTGTTTGTTAAAGAGAGAAAAGAGAAAGAAATCTATTCGGCATCTTTGAATGAAAAGCAAGAAGCTGTTTAAAATACACTGAAGTTTTTATTGTTGGTACCCGGGGAAAAGTGATAGTCGAATAGTTATCGGATCGACTCGTCTTTTATACGTCTGAAGCATCTAGAGAACGTCGATCCGATGTCCATTGTTTGCTATTTGTCACTGAATAGGCTACCCTTCCAACCCAACGATAAAGATGAACCATCTATCCAGTTTGAAGAGTTCGCGTAATGATGCATATATCGCGTGAAGCGTAGTCTCGGTGATGAATTTTGAAGTTAAGTACGCAAATACGATGTTTCTTTAGTCGTTTAAGCTCAGGTCTGATGTTACAACTCAAAATAAACCGCATTCGCAAGATATTTTTCCGAACGCGTGAAACATTTTAGGGGTTAATAGAAACGCAAAACATTTATTTACTCCCAATAACAGTGTTTTTGTGCATCAGGAAGAGACACACCTACTCGTGGCGCATCCAACTCGCAAGTGATCGATCAGCTCGCGAAACGCGTTCTCAGCGAGAAAATGGCTGTTGCAACGATCGGCGATCGCGTTGGTGGATTCTTGCATCCACCAAAGGAGCGCCGAAGGTTCGTTATTCTTCGAGGAGCGACGAGAGTTGCGCGCGTGGTGCGCGGTCGGATGCAGTCTCCCCAAAGTGTGCTGCGGCTTAAAGACTCGCTAATGAGGCTCGGGGGATTGTCGAGGGAAATCCTAGCCGGCAGGTCTAACGCCGTCGGCCATGCGTTTCTTATCGTCCGCTGCCGAAATGACATTTCGCTCGCACGCTGTGCGAAAATCTCACGCGCGCGCCGCGCTCGAGTGTGCTCCGCAACGCGGGAAGCGAGTCTGAGCGAGACGCGTTACACGGCGCACCGGAAGCGACGAGGGAGGACGTCGGGGCGATGTAAGCGTCGGCCTTTAGTGGCCGGGAACATCGGCTCTCTCTATTACCGTGAATCGAATGATAATGAGATTGTTTGACGCCGTCGGGTGCGCGCCACGGCCGGCCTCCTCTCTCGCCGGTCATCGCCGGCGGCTACTACTCTCGAACTACTCTCGGCGCGCGTACATACCTACAGCCGTCTCTTCTCTTCTCCTCCTCCCCCTCGTTCGCTCTCTCGCTCTCTCTCCACGTGCACCTGTGCGGGCGCGCGTACACGGACGCACACCCGAAACCGCGCTACTCACGGACTATAATGCGAGCCAGCGGTGCATCGGGCGTCAGTAACGAGATGCAGGAAGTGCGGACGAGGGTGGTCCACCGACGCTGTTGAGAGAGAGAGGATGATGGAAGCGGAACGGAACTGTGCTGAGCGCCGAGAGCGAGCGAGAGAGAGCGAGCGAGAGAGAGAGAGAGAGAGAGAGGGGGGGGGAGGGCGAGGGAGAAAATGACGAAAAAGAAAGAGAATTAGAGTAACAGGGAAGAAAAGGAACGAGGAGTAAAAGGGCGAGATCGAAGATCGAGGGAGTATCGGAAGAGAAAGAAGAGGAGAGAGAAAGAGAGAAAGAGAGGGAGGAAGAGAGAGAGAGAGAGAGAGAGAGAGAGAGAGAGAGAGAGAGAGAGAGAGAGAGAGAGACGAAGAAGAGAAGAGGGAAAGAGGGAAGGGACAGCGCAGGTTGGTTGGTGAGCTTCGGCGTCCACCCTCTTCCCCGAGGGCACGAGAGCAGGGGTGAGGTCGAGGGCCGAGGGCACTGATATCCGCCCAAATGACTGCCACGTAATCACCGGCTAATTATCCGATAGATACCCGGGAGCTTCCTCTCTCTCTCCTCCCTCCTCCCCCCCCTCTCTCTCTCTCTCTCTCTCTCTCTCTATCTATCTCTCTCTCTCTCTCCCTCTTTCTCTCTCTGTCTTTCTCTACCGGTCTCTTCATCGATGCTCGGTATCGGCCACAGCCATAGCGAGACAGCGGTGAATTGCCAAAGGGAGGACGACACGAGCGAGGAAACGGAGAGGAATAGCGCCGCGATATAGCTGTAGTAGTGCGCAGGCAGCCAGACACACGGGAAGAGTAACCCCTGCGTCAGTCCTAACGGCGAATATCAATATCGGCGATCCATGACGCGCTTTAAGCGCGTGTCACTTTGGCCGGCATTTGCAGTCGCGGCGCACGCAAGAAAGAGTCCCGCCGTTTTGAGCGCGGGCGACGCGTGCAAAAATTTCGCAGCGTTTCCTAACCGCGCGATGACTCCCACTCGGACGGCGGGAGTGTTGTTTGCGGTGGTGTTGCGATTTCTTTATTTGGATGATAATGTATGAACGGCAAACCGGGGCCGGCTAATAAGATTGGCGGAATTAATCGCGACGCAAGGCGGTCGTAATGACAATTCGTGGGACACATTACGGGACATTTGTTAATCTGTTTTCACATAGTTGACTAACTGTCTGGCCATATTACTCCATTAATGGAAACAAGGTCAGTAACCACCCTCTGGGGATCCCTGTGACGCATTGGCTAGCTAATATGCGCAAACTAAATAGCAGCGCTGCCAAATCCATCGCCGAGCATTATACATACCACTCCGCTGAAATCAAACATCGGCGTTTCAATTAAATCGTCCGCGCGTAGTATATACAATTCTGCGCGCAACTTCATTCGCCGATGCCCGCCGAGTGTTTCGTCCTCGGCGACGAGCGACGGTTAAGATAAGAATCCTAACCTGATCGAGCGACCGAACGTGTTCCGAGATCGAGCCGAGCGGGAAACAAGCGAAGCGCGCGAATTCGACGCCGTAAACACGACGATGGACGGACCCTACCGCCTGGCGGATATCCTCCGCGATAGCGGCGTTAATTATTCGATGGAAGTAGGATATACTGCGTGCACGTCGCGGGTATTGTCTACGTCCGCGCAGGCAGACTCGACGTCGGCATGTCCCGCTCGCCCGGTCCCGGCCGAGCGAAAGGAACGCGGATATTAAGTGTTCGGTATAATTCCATTTTAGTAATGAAATATCGACGGTAAGAATTCAGCTACTTTCCGCCGTGAAATCCAATTACTTTGCCGGGGCGCGCTTTTCGCCCATCGTCCAGGTCGTGGGTCACCGTTATCCCGGAAGATTTACTTTCATCGTGGCCACCGGCGCGGAAGCCCGACCTCGCTCTCTCTCTCTCTCTCTCTCTCTCCCTCCCTCACTCTCTCCCTCTCCCTCTCTCTCTCTCTCGCCGGGCTTTCCGATTCAGGAGCGGTCAAAAGTCGACTGCAGCCCGACGCGCTTTGCCGTTCCGCGCGCGCGCGCGCGCGCTCGCGCTCGCGCGGAGGCTCGTAGCGGGATAATTAGTTGAAGGTACATACGTGTGTATTCGTGCGCGCGTGTGTTGTGTGCGCGTTGTCTGGCCCGCTCTCGCCGCGCGCATCGTGCAGCATCTCTTAGATAACATCTAGATCCCGCTCGCGCTAAGCCTGACTGACGTTTCTGTGCAGGCGTGTCCCGGGCGTCCTCGTCGTCGAGGACCTCTCCGTCGCCGCGCCGGTCCCGCCGGGCTCTTTTTTCGCCGGACGCCCTTGCCCCTCCGCGCCGATCCCGTTCGGCTAAGGTCGCTCATCCCCTTGCTGTCTCTCCCTCTCCCTCTCCCTCTCTCTCTCTCTGTCTTCCTCTCGCTTTTCTCCTTTTCTCTCGCGCGTCGCGCACCACGAGAGGTACAATTCGGCCGTTTTACGGCCACGTGACCGGCGCGGCCGGGCGACACAATGCCGATTCATCGCGGCGACACGTAACAAATCTGGCCACGCACCGTTTGCCGCGCAAGTTTACGCACGCATTCGTCACGCACGCTCTCGCGGGGACAAGGCGCCGTCGCCGGGGAGGACGCGGCGGCCAGGAAGTGGCTCCGCTGCGTAATTGCTTTCCCGATCGCACCTGCGGCGCGCTGACTCCTCCTCCGCGAGCGCGCCGTGGAAATTCTTTATTTTCCGCTCGAAGTCTCGAAGCGCGGAAGCGCGAAGCCCGAGGAGGCTTCGAGTCGAGCTGCCGGCATCTGGCGGAGTCAATGAAGAGACGCGAGGTCCTGTATAAATATTGCCGCAGACGTGGAGAATGGCGCGGCCCGCGAGGACCTGCGGCCCAGGGATCAAGTCCTGTTTGCTCGAAGCGGGCAATTGTCCGACGATATTCTCCGCGGCATCGCGGCGTTGTCGTGCGTGTTATCGCGCGCGCTTCCGTTCCGCTCGGCGCATCTGCCTCTTCCCGCCAATCTTCGAAGCCCGGCCGTAAAACCGCCGAAGAGCGCCGATTCGTTTCATTATCAATCCAGCCGAGCTGGATAACGCGGCCTTCGCGAGCACGGACGGACTCTCTCGCTGGTTAATCAGCTGACGGTCGCCGGCGATCACGGCGCGCGCATTTTCGGGAATTACGGACGGAAAACGACGGTCCTATACGGCTTACGTATGAACGCACGCGTTTTTTTCCCCGCTTATCGGCGGACGGCCGTTCCGTCCGCGGGCGAAATAAACGACGGGGAAGAAAGCGAGAGAGGCGGAAGGAGAGCGAGCGAGAGACGCGGCTCTCCCGATAGGAGAAATACGGTCGCTCGTTCGGGTGAAGTATTTCAATGAATATGAAAGTGACGGGCGCGTAATCCGGGGCAAATTTATCTGACCTCCTGGATATATCCCCCTGACCTGCGTCCACTGCGAGGTGCGGGCGGGCGGGGGGCCGAGAGGCCGGAGGGCGAGCCGCTCTCGCGGCAGATAACGTATCGCGGCTCGCACCGCCGTCGAGGACCCTATTCGTTTTATCGGCCGCCACCGCGTATATTACGCCTTGCCGTAAAGATTGACATATAACTCATGCCCGATGACCTTTTTACGCTCCATCGGGGGTGGCGGGGCGAGGCCGCGCCGCGACGGGCGCGTTAATTAATTTGCACGGCCCGCGCTCTCGTCTCGCCAGGCTTCCCCCGATTGCTTCACGTCGCGCCGCTCGCCGCTCGTCTTTCGGCCGGAACTTTCGGAACAAGTGAGTCGAGAGCGACGCAGACCGCTAAGCACTGACATTTTTCCGCGTTAGCCGCTCGTCCGGCCGTGTCTTCTCCGTCGACAGACTCTCGATCGCGCTCGTTGAATTTTGATTTGATTCGCTCCCTTCCCGTGCGCGATTACGCAATTAGGGTAAGATGGGCATAGGAGATAGATAGATGGTCAATTGTTAGAATTTTGTTAATATATGCTAGTCAACGCTGATCGGTCACTTGTGAGTTGGATGTGGACCACGACGAGTATCTCTTCCTCCTGCACGGAAACACTGCTATTGTGAGTAAATAAATGTTTCTATTAAGCTCCGAAATGTTTCGCACGTCGGAAAAGATTGACCTTGCGAATACGGTTTATTTTGAGTTGCGACATTAGAACCCGGGGGTTAACCGTTTAACGCCTACTGGTAACTATAGTTACCAGAAACGCATTTAAGAATCCGTAACTTAGTCAAGAAAGGAAATATTTCCGTTTTCTTTGCACCACTGTAAGGGTGAATTCTTCTTCTAAAAAGTGGTATATAGATTGTATGTAGATTCGGTTTAGTCTGTTTTTAGATCAGTTTTAATGATAACATGTTTTGTCAAATTCCAAGTAGGCATAGTTAGCATTGTTACTGATATCTAGAAGTGCGCACTATAAATGAATAGATTGGTATCTGTTATAATTTTATACATTTGGAAGCTTTCTCAGATGCAAAATGTGAAATTAAAAGAATACAGAAATTCAAAATGGCGAATCCAATATGGCGGACACGAAAATCAAGAAATCAACTTATTTTCGTGAAACCTGGTGATCTACAGTTTTCTATGCGGCGAAAAATGAAGGAACGATCGACTATCTAAACGGTGATCTATAAGATATTCTTCTGAAATAGTAAACTTGAATGATAAATTTCATTCACAAATATAGCACAAAGTTTCAGCTAAAAAATGTCAAGCTGACTATCAGAGTTATGTCGTGTAGATTACCCTTCATTTTTCTCTGTATAGGTTGCTCATTTCGTACGTGCTTCTTAGGATCCAAGTCATATTTACCAATAAACAGAAAACGAACGATAAAAAAACCAATATAAAGTTCTGATATTTTTTTTGGTTATCACTACTTATAGTTTCAGTTCAAAAAGACTCAAATTTTATTCTTAAAACACTTATATAAAAAAAGATGGGCATTAAAGGGTTAAACGACTAAAACAACATCGTATTCGCGTGCCTCAAAATTCATCATCGAGACTACGTTTCACGCGGTATACGCGAACTCTCCAAGCGGGATAGGTCATTTTTATCAGGGTTAGATGGGCAGCCTACTCAGCGAGAAAGAGCAAGCAATGGACATCGGATCGACATTTTCTAGATGTTTCAGATATATAAAAGACGTCGATCCGATATCTATTCGACTGTCATTTTTCGTTAGATGCTTAACATTAAAAACTTCAGTACATTTTAAACAGCTTCTTGTTTCGTTTAAAGATGCCGAATATAGATTTCTTTCTCTTTTCTCTCTTTAACGAACAATGTTTCCCTTTTCCTGTGTTGCCACTTTTCAACTTTCTCTCCAATGTTATCCTTGGTTTCTATAAGAAATTTGTGAAAATGTTTTATTTTATTAATAAATTAATAATCAATTTATTTTATTAATAATCAATAAGAAGATTAATGAAAAAGTTAATAACTGATAAGAGGATGTAAAATACTAAAAAAGTAAATAAAGATTCTATATTATTATAGGCATGCCCAACTATATCTCTTCACATATGACCGTCTATCCCTCATAGAATATTTTTAATATTTCGTTATTATTGACGTCCCATGAAATTTTTTCACAAAAATTCTTCCGTACCTTAAATATTCTCCTCTACTGAGTATATCAATATGCTGTTGATCATTTATTGCAATAATACAGATGTGTTATTTCCAATTAAAAAAACTACGCCCATCTATCCCGGATTTACCCTACCTTCTCGAATTAAGCGAACATCACGTGTAATCCCAGAAACGCGCTGGTCTTATTGATACAATGCGATGCACGCGTGGCTTTCCAACAATTAAAGGAAAGCTCACATAATTGACGACGAAGACGGCGGCATGGCCGAGGATGTCCGATATCTCCGCGTGTAGAAGACAGCGGGATGATCGATGGAACAGCCAGCCGATGACATTTTCTCGAGTAAATTGGATCGCTCTCAAGAAGGCGAGCAGGGTTACAGGATAAAAGGGGCGAAGAGGGAGGAAGTACGATTTGTCGAGAGAATAGGCCTGTCGGCGGAGTCGGGCTCGGATCTTGCCGCCGAAATCGACAATTTGCTCTTGCCAGGCACGTCGTCGTCGTCGTCGTCGTCGTTGTCGTCGTCCTTCTTCGTGGATCTAGGATTTTCGGGCCTCCCACCGGTCGTCTCGCGCGTCGAAGCCGTCACGCGCTTGTTGCCACGCACTTGCGTATACATATAACAACGTCACGCACACACCGCGTCTTCGTTTATTTCTTTCGTTCCGCCCCCGTAGCCGGGTGCTTGCCCGAGTACAGCACAGGGGTGGCTGCGTCCTGCCTGCCACCCTCCCTCGTGAGAGAAGGAGAAAGAAGAGGAGAGAAACATGTCAGATCGCAGCGATAAGTGGAACGAAAGTCAGGAGCGCCTCGACGATCCGCAATATCGGCGAGTTTACGTAAGAAAAACAATTTGTCAAATCGCGACTCCGCAAATTGTGTTTCCACCTCGCGCCTCCACCTCGACGGAGACGAAGAGGTGCTTCCTCGCCGTCGGGAAAAAGGGAAGCGAACCGAGAGAGCAGAGTTTCGCCGGGAACTTCTTCGGAGAAATGATACGACGTCTCGCACATCGTTCATTGGCTCAACGTTGCGTTCTGCATTCTATTCGACGCAGCCGCTAAGGATTTGCACGGGTCGCCTCTCAGGATTACGGCCGCGCCGTGTTATCATTAACATGTACTCCGCGTCCGCATCGACGGCGACGACGCAGCGACTACGACGACGACACTTCCGAAGCGGCCCGCTCGATTCGTCGTAATCCGGCGGAATCCCGAGGTTTTGTTTTTATTCCCGCGGATCGTCGTAATTGCGTCCGCCGCGCGGAAAGCCACGGAAAAGTTCCGGCCCTCACGAGTCCGCTCGCGGGGGTCTCAGGTGTCAAGACTTGCGCGAGGCAACTTTCTCAAGACGCAGTCGTGGCTTGCCAATTGATTCTCAGCACTTTCTCGACAAATTTTAACGACGAAACTTCCGGGCTTCCTATTATTTTGCTGCGTTTCACCGGTACGATTTTAGGTTTGTTTGGGAAGATAATAACGAGCCCGCCGCCGCCGCGGCAAGGCAAGGGGCCCGCATCGTATAACAATTTACGGGCTAATCGAAAAACTTTGTTAAGACTGAAACTTGGTTAATTAGCATCTTTACCGAACTGCCAGCTTACCTTGCGGGCCCGCTCCGTCGGCCGGAAGAGGACGGAAGAAATTATACAAAGTACAAGCTGCATTATCGATTCGACGACTAACAATGCCAATTTCACCCGGGGAAAGTTAGGGTCGCCCGTGGCGCGGCTGTACATATTCTCCGGAGAACAAACGTCGTCGCTTTCTGTGCTCAATTAATAAAGCAGCTAAATGAATTTTCGTTTCGCCGACGCGACGCCGCGACAAATGCGACGGTGAAAGAAAAATCCACCTGGAAGAAAGGCGCGGACGAGATGTACGACTGTGTTACTTTCAAGTACGTTCACGCACACACGCACACACACACGCACGCACAGAAACACTTTGGAGGTGAAGGAAAGAAGGCTGGCGAAAGAAGGTCGGAATAATTTTAACACAGTCACGTCCCCGCAAAGTATCTGTTTTATTTTTCTTCAAGGCGTTATAGATATCCAGGGAATAATCTCTGTCTCATATATATATCATTCTAGTAAACATGAACAATAATAAATATAATGTGTATACAAGAACGTAGGAAGTTTGCGTCTAATCAGGCTGCTCGGTATAAAATAGCGCATTTATTATATGGCATCCTCGGCAACAGCTCCGTACAGATTTGTTTCTTTTGATTTCAAAAGACACTCGTGTCTTCTCGCTCGCTCTCCTCCTCCTCTCTCCCTCTCTCTCTCTCTCTCTCTCTCATTCTCGCTCACCCTCTCTCTCTCTCTCTCTATATATATATATATATATATATATATATATTTGAGTACGTACTTACACTCGACCGCACAAATCCTACGCCCCCGACTCGTCGCCGACTCGCCGGACTTCTCGAGTGCGCGCGCGAGATCGTAAAGCGTACATAAATATTCATAGCGCGAAGTTTTCCCGACGAATATCCCACTCACCCCCGTCCGTCGGCGTCTGAGACCCCGAGACTTCGCCGTCCGGACTTCGCGGATCGGAGGACCGACGTCGTCGGCGTCGACGAATCGCTGCGAATAGCGACGAGTACATGCATTCTCTCTCTCTCTCTCTCTCTCTCTCTCTCTCTCTCTCTCTCTCTCTCTCCCTGCTCTCTTTATTGTTCCACCGCGAATCCTCAGAATACACAACGACCAAGCCACACACTATTCCCTGCCACATGAAATCGTAAAGTATCCCGAGATCGATCATCGCAAACGCGCCTTCATACATCCATCGTAACGCGAGATGCGGGCGAGGTAGGAACACGTCGCGTAATCTCGGATCTTTCCGACCGACGTTTCGCCGATTAGAATCCTTGCCGGTTCCGCTTGCGTCGCAGCGGCACAAGCGCGGGTGATACGAATATCGCGCACGGCGTGCGTATCTCCGTTCATCACCAAGCCCGAACGGCGCCTGAACGGCGCGTCTCCGAATTTCCGTCGCGCCGTGTTCCCACTAGGGACGCCGATTTTGAATCGATTTTGAATCGCAGATCGATTAATCGGGACCTAAAAGATCGATTTCAAATCGATTTTCTGGGACTGAATCGATTCAAGGCTCGATCTGTAAATTCTGAAAATCGCCAACACGATATTTTCAGTTTCTACTAGTAATATAGTTATTTTTTAATTTTTTTACCTGTAACATTTGAACTCATTCAATGGAACGCACAATGCACATTACGTTGCCCTTAAGCCGATGTCCCATGGGCGAAAATTTTCAGCGGAACAGAACCACGCGCCAACCAATTACAGCCACTCCATATAATAGTGTACATTGTATACATATGCATATGTATATGATATAAACGTATATATGTATATGATATAAACATACGCATATGTATATGATATAAACGATTTCTTATTTAATAACGTTCGAAACGTTAAAAAGATTGACGTTTAATCAAACTAATGAAACCCTTAGCATAAAGATTTAAAGATCTTTTTCCATCCTATTCTGGCCACACACAATCAAAAGAGTACCATCTGTTCAATTTCTTTAATTCATATTAAACTTTATATGAATTACACAAGGTCTACTTTAGAGTGTAGAAATTTGACAGATGGTATACTTTAATGAGCGGCTCGCTCTACATGCGTACCGATTCAAATCGATTTTCTTCAAGTCGATTCTTTATAAACCGATTTTTCGAAGATCGATTTTTTCCCCCGTGATTCGAGTCGAGCTTTAAATCGATCTGTTTGAAAAAAAAAATCGGCATCCCTAGTTCCCACCTTACTGCGACTGATTTTAGCTTTCCGCGCTAAATCCCACGGCGACGACGGGTACTTGTTCCCCGAAATGATACGACAGAATGTCGTCTACTTGCAGAAGACAGCGAATCGCGCCCGCGTTAGAGGGGGCGTCAAAGGCGACGAAAGATCTATCAGCGCTACTCTATGAGAATCGACAGCTCCGCGCGCGAGTGACGCAAGCGCGATTAATCGGGAGCGATATCGCAATTACGTCGCCCGCGCTCGCGAGCGCGGCTTTATCGCGAACTCACGCTCGCGTTATTGCCAAAAGAACGTTCGACATGCGATGACGATGACGACTGCGCCACGGCCAGATGCTGCTGCGTGCAAACGGACACGATGACTCGCAGGAAACTCTTCGTTTTCTCGAGCGACGCGATTCAACGTAGGAGAGTGATTTTCGCGGCCTCTCCTTCTCCCCCCTCTGCCTCGCTCTCTTCCTCTCCAACGGACACTTAGCCGACGTATCCGCAGGGCTATCGACTATCTATCAGCCTCATCGCACGGCGAGCGTTACAGCTACTCACGCGGCTCGACGAACGCTTCGTGTACATGTCGCGGCAGCTACGCAGCGCGCTACGTCGCGGCCATAAATATTATTTCATTGTCGTGAACGCGTGGCGAGAGAAACGGGGCATCGGCTGAATGTTTAAACTCTCTATTGATCAATCGATGGTATCTCCCCCCCCCCCCACCCGATTTTCGCGCGGCTCTCCCGCGCGTGAAGAAAGAGAGATCGTTTGAACTTCGGTCAACACGAACTAATATTTACGGTAACGACTGCGCGAGAGATAACAAGCCGAGTTCCAGCGTCCGAAAAAAAAAAAAAAAAAAAAAAATTTTTCCTCGGATCCGCGCAACATTCGATCCCCGAAAGCGTGACCATTCGATACCAGGTTTGTCCGTTCTTCCGTTCCAGCGATCATGGCATTTCGCGCTGCAGAATTCCGACTTTTAAATCGCTTCTAGTTCACTTATTTTACATTCACTCTCGCCCCTTCCCCGCGCTCTTCCCACCCCACGTATACCTCTGCATGTGCGCGTACGAGTGAAGATCCGTCGTGTTTTCCTATTTATTTATTCATTTATTTCCCGTTACCGTGACCCAGTTGCTTCGCCAGCCTCCGTGTCGAGCCGCATTGCGCGATACGTCATACACGTAATTACGTCTCGGCGTAATGCCTCCAGCGCAGCCCCGAACATACATAATTTCTGGCGGGTACGAGCCGCCGCAAGACGCAAGTCTAATTTGTCCCTAACGAGAGAAACAGCCTATCGAGGATTGGAAATGTACAGCTTAGCGCTAATAGAAAAAACGACGCTAATGAAGAAGTCCCTTGCGACGCGTGCGCAACAATCTAAGTGATTACGAGAGTAGGTGGACGCACCACGCGTGTCGTTACTTTACGCAAGCGACTGACGTATCGAGCGTATCCGCTCGACACGACACGAGCAAGCGCGACGCACGAGCATCGTTATAGCCGAGTAAACGATTATTGCCAAAAGGAGCTGCGTACAGTAACAGTCGTTGAGTAACTCCGATGCTCTGCGGTCACCGAACGAGCGAGATCGTTCGTTCGTTTTCGGCAGTGACGAGGTTTCCGTTTGGCACCTTACCGCCAAAACTCTCTTCGTTGCAAGAGCGATGACAGTCGCGGGAGGAGCCGTGCGCGCACACGGATGGATCCCCCTCCCTCCCCCTCCCCCTCCTCCACAAGTCTCTCCGAGAGAGAGTTCGTTGATGTCGTCTCGTTTCTTCTCTTCTCCGTTGCTTCCTTTTTTGTTCCTTTCTTTTCGTTTTCCAGTTCGTGGGACATCGCGAGTGTACGTGCGAGTGATCACGCGATCTGAATTGGAATCGAAGGAAAATAGAGTTGCGCGCGCGATGTACTTAGCCGGCTAACGAACGTTACAGCACGTTACACAATGAAGATACGAATACGATTCTTAAAAGCGCTAAATCCGCCCCCCGTCCTCGAGAGCTCCTCTCTTACTCCTTCCATACATATACGCTTATTAAGAGTGAGTAGAAGATCGATAATATTGCTGGGAGATTGAGTGGAGCCGAAAAGCGAAAAGCGTCAAAATGGAACGTTGCTCTCTGAAGTTACTCGGCGACACCAGGGATTAGATCTAAACACACGAGCTCTCTCCCCCCCCCTCTCTCTCTCTCTCTCTCTCTCTCTCTCTCTCTCTCTCTCTCTCTCTCTCTCTCGCTTTCAAGCCGTCGGAATTATACCCAGCATCAATCCCTGGATCGACCGAAAGTCGACGCGCTTAATATAATACGCAGCGCCGCGAGTGCGTACGTGATTAATACCGGTTCATAATTAACGGCGCACACTCTCTCTCCCGGTAACGCGCCGAGGACTGCGCGAAAATCGAAGCGCGAGTCGCCTGCGGCTGGCCGTCGCGACGCGTGCGGAGCGCGACCGAAGAAGAAAGCGTTTCCTTTTTCCCTCCCTCTCTCTCTCTCTCTCTCTCTCTCTCTCTCTCTCTCTCACTCACTCACTCTGTCTCTGTCTCTCTCTTTGTTTTCTCTCTTTAGCGTTCGCTCGCGCGAACGCAGAAACGCCGTTATTCTTCTCGCGAGAGCCGCGCGCGCGCGCGCGTATTATCTTCGTGTACATCCGTCTCGCTTCGCGAGTCCTCGCTCGCTGGGCGCCAGGTACGCGTTTATAATACCGGGGAATATCATTTTTTAGGAATTAATAACTTCCCGGGACTAGATCGGCGCGGAGAGCTCTCGTTATATTAAAAAGTTCGGAAAAGTTGGTGCTCCGAAATAGTATATTAACTCTCCGCGGCTTTTAATATCCCTGCCTACGCGAAAATCAGGAACAGTTGCATTTCGCGTGTAACGATCCGCGAAATGCAGCCAACTGCGGCCTTAAAAAGCGCACGAATTCGCGCTCGTGGCGCCGCGCCGGTGGCCGGTACGAAGGTAATATCGACAACTGTACACAGATTTTTTTCTCCCTCCTTCCTCGTTTTTTTTCTCGTTTTTTTTTTCTTTTTTTCCTTTTTCGGTTTTATCAGCCCACACAAAGGACTACGCGAGTACGCACCACCGCCGGAATCAGTTTACAGCCATTCGCATTTGTGCATAGAATTAAAGCGCCATTGTCGAAACGGCATTGTACGATCCGCGGCTCTTCTAAAATGGTCGGCCTTATTACACACAAAATAACAACATGCTAACAAAACATTATATTTTATTGTCTCAGCGTTCGGCGAATAATAACAAAGGGCAAAGGAAATGTACAGAAATAAATCCATATAAATTACACGACGTGATGTCTCGTGACGAGATCTCTTTTTTTCCTTCTTTCTTTCTTTCGTTCTTTCTTTCTCTTCTTGAAAATGTCGCGCCGCGCGATACTGAGTCCGCGAACCTCGACTTCCGTTCAAGGAGATATAAATGCGCCCGGCGAATCGCAGCGCGCAGCGGCGGCTTTGTAGAGTTAATCGACGACGCGTCAAGACGCATTTGCTATGCAAATTTGATTGGTATAAAGCAAACGAAACTCTCGCGTTTATAGGATTGACGTACACGTGATAAATGCACTCGATTATGTAATCACACACGACACCGCATAAAATTCGCAAGCGTCAGCCTGAAAAATGGCGCGACCACTGGCGGTGCTTGTCGCCTTTAGAGTCGTGCGCGGCGAGAACCTCAAACGGGAGGATTCGCGTTCAAAAGGAGCAAATCATATCTATAAGAAGGACGATCGCTATGCTAATACGATAATCATCAAATGTACAGATCACAATGACGAGAAGATCACCCGCACAATCTCTTTGGTACTGATAAGAGAAACTGATTCGCGGTGGTTCGTGTAATTTCCACGTGTACGCTCGTGTTTGTGTGTGTATGTGTGTGTATATATATATATATATATATGTATATATGTACAAATATATGTATAATATACGTACTCTAAAAATTGTATATGATATCGACAGCCCGAGTCTGACGGCGCCGTCGGTACCAACGGGGCACACGGTTAAACTCTATACCTTCGCGAAGGAAAGAAAGGAAAATGGGAAACGAAGAAGGAAGCGCGGTGGCGCGAGACGCACCGCGCCTGAATATCTCGATGATAAACATCCGGAACGAGCAAAGTGCTTCCGCGTTCATGCTTGGTCCGAGGAATCAATCTTTTCGTTTTGTGCGATTTTCCTGTCGTCACACCTCTCTCTCTCTCTCTCTCTCTCTCTCTCACTCTCTCTCTCTCTCTCTCTCTCTCTCTCTCTCTCTCTCTCTCTCTCTCTCTCTCTCGAGGAGCCACCGCGCGATACCGCGAAGACGTGTCTCGGCGCGAGTTTGTCTTTCGGCTCGACGCGACGCGCGCGTGGAAGGTTAGGGTGGAGCCACCAAAGGACGCCATTGATGCAACTTCTTGTATGCCCTTATTAATATCTCCGCAGTTTCTCGTGCGGTTCATCACTGCTGCACCCGATAGTCCTCGGCTCGTTTCGGCGAAAGACAAACGAGGCGAGATCGAATCGAGCGGGCATCGCGTGCGACGGAGTCTCGCGCGCTGGCGCTGTCTCTCTCTCTCTCTCTCTCTCTCTCTCTCTCTCTCTCTCTCTCTCTCTCTCTCGCATCGTTCGCGCCTTCTCCGTCGCACTCGCGGATTCTCGCTCGCGCGAACAAGCGGATCGAATCCGCCATTTTCTGCGTAGGGTCTGTCGCGAACGCGCAAATGATCGCGCGCGATCGTCGGCGATAGAGACGGCACGCTTCTTCGTCTACGTACCTGCTCCTCCTCCTCCTCTTCCCCTCTTGCTTCCTTATCGTTTTCTATACGTATCATATCGTTAAATATCGACACATTGATAAAACATGCTCCCTACCAACACTACTGACTAAACATAGCTGCTACATGAGTACATCGAATGCGAATTTGAATACTTGGGTAATGTCTCACGAAGAAGGAGAAACGCCGCCCGCACGGCTGCCGGATCCCTAGAAATCCTAAACCCTAATCCGGTCGATCTTGCGACAATGAGCTACGTTGTAAACGTGATAAATACAAAGTGTGCGTATATAGCTACCGAGGTGATTCGTGGTGCATCGGTTTGGCAGTTTTCGTCGTTAGTCCTTCCCTCTCCGACGGCTCTCTCGATCGTCTCTAAGTTTCGTTTGATTTTCCGCTTTCTCGCGAGGAGTCTCCCTGCTTGTATATGTGTGTGGTGTGTGTGTGTGTGTGTGTGTGTGTGTGGGTGGTATGTCTATATACCTGTATTTATGCTTCTTTGGTTTTCAGACGAGAGAAACAAACGTACAAAGAGGGCGCGCCAAGTCTATATAGTTCCCTTTCGCTGTAGCTTCTCTTCGTTATATCTCCTCGTCGATCGCGCGAGATAGATACATCGTTAAGCAGCTTGGACGTCCAACCTGCTGGGTTCTTAGGCCCGCGGCCGTCCTTAAAAGGAACGGAACAATGTTCGCGTGAACAGTCGGCTCGCGTTAACATCTGCGTTCTCACAGCCGACTGAACTGTCACACTTGTTGAACTGACACACTCCTCCGGCCGGCGACTTTCCAGCCTTGCTTCAGTTAGATCGCACGTATCCAGTTATATACATGCAAATCAGGAGAGAGAAAAATCAGCCGACCGTTTCCTCGCTGATCAGCCCGGCTCGGCTCGCGCGACGCGAGCCTCCTCCTCGCGTTCCTCGGCGCGAGCAGCAGCCGAGTACGTTCGCGCGAACTTCGCCGGGTAGAAATATCATCAAGATCCTTTCCTCTCTCCTCTCTCTCTCTCTCTCCCTCCCTCCCTCCCTCTCTCTTATCAAGAGAGATTCGCTCTCGCTCTCTCTTCTTCCCGCCTCTTTCGCTACGTAGTACGCGTTATTACACTAAAAGCGCGAGATACAAAACGAGATAAAGTCCCTCAGTCTTGAAGAAACGTCCGAGTATAATGGCGGCAACGCAGGATCGGAGCTTCAGGGAACGCGAGCGCAGGCGGAGAGAGACGTAACGAGTTCGTTGGTCGTCGATATCGTTTGCGAGGGATTGAGCATCTCGCACGCTCCGCGCCGTTCTCTCGCCGCTTCCTCCTCGGCTCGCAGGTGAGCGCGCGCGCAGATAACCAAAGAAAAAGGACACGACCGTCTCTCTCTCTCTCTCTCTCTCTCTCTCTCTCGCGCGCGCGCACGTCTCGTACGGATGCCAGCTGCGCGCCTCGGATCGGACACGCGGCGTTATCACGGCGATTTCACGGCCCGCTGAATGATATCGCGCGGCGAGCGCGACGATCCGCGCGCCCCCGCTCCCGCTCCCGTTGCTCCACCAAAACGACGCGTTAATACTGCTTACTTCGGCGACGCGCCGAGCGACCAAGAGAGAGACCCCCGACGCGCCTGGTCGTTCACCGGAAGCGGCGAACGATCGATTAGTCGCCTCGACATGTGTCACCCTAGCGCGCCGGTGCACGCGCTGCTTGAGCGTGGCGCGGATCGGTCGACTGTCGACTCGAGGATCGACCCGCGATCTTCCACGGGGACGCTGCTTACCTTGGCCGTACGCCCCGTTAAATGATTCGTGGTTTGTGCGCCGCGATAATTAGGCACCGCGCCGGTGACGCAAGCGGCCAAATCCAGGCGGATAAAAACTGACGATAAAGGAGCCGTTCCCTCTCGGTCTCTCGAGCGCGTGGAGGAGCCCGGGCCACCCCCCGGGCGATTTCCGGTCGCGCGGTCTTCATGGTTGGTCAGCTTGCCTCTCGCGAGGAAATATCGCTCGCGCAAAGTGCGCGAGAGTCGTCGCGCGAGTCCCTCGTCGTAACGACGTGCCCCCCGAGCCGGGGGGAGTCGCCGCGATTCTCCCCGTTGTCGACGGAGGGAAGTGCGCAATTCGGGCGGCAGATCCTGGCGTGTCGCCTGCATGGGAAGCCATGGGGCGTCTCACGCGGCCCCCCGGCGGATGATCGTCGACTGCGCGAGATTATGGGCGTCGCAATTTCATGCATTTCAAGCGGAGACGCGCGGCTTACAGCTCCTCGGACAGCGCGATCGGGGCTCTGGAGCCAGGCTTCATGTCCTTCACCCCGATACCGATGTCGTCCACCGGCGCTGGCGCCAATTTCAATTGATTACCGTTTACCTTGATGTCGTTGACGGAATGAGAACGGCCGTGGGTGACCAAGGGCTTAGTGGTCTGATTAGTGGTGCTGTTCGAGTTGGAGCTGGTGATCGAGTTCGTGCCGGGGCTCGAGACGGAATTCGAGCTGGGATTGCAGTTCGCGGTGGTCGTCGAGCTGGAACTGGAATTGGAGTTACTGTCCTGCGCCGGACTCGGATTAACCGAATGGAGATTCGGATTGGGTATGGACTTCGATCGCGATTTCGCCTTGGGATTCGCGCACGACGTGGAGTTCAGAGCCGCACCATGATCCGTCTCGCGGCTGGGCTCGGAGGACGCGGAGTCGGGGGACACGGACATCTTGCCGGGGTTCGTCGTCGACGTCGTCGACATCGTCGTCGTCGTCGTCGTCGCCGCCGCCGCCGCCGCCACCGCCGCCGCCGTCGTCGACCTTGACGACCCGGTGAGCGTTGTTAGTTGATTAGCGGACTGGGAGCGAATCGCGTGGCTGCCGAGCTTGTCCCTCAATGCCATCTGATAGGCTACCTCGAAAGCTTGGCCCAGAGTCAGGATGACCTCCGTCGCCTGATCCTGCAACACGGAGACACAAGCGGCGCGGGTGCGCCTGAGGCGTCTCGAGCAGACGAGCGAAAGAACGGAAAGCGCGAGGGAAGAAAGCGTAAAGAGTTGCGAGAGACACTCTCAGGATGAATATTTACCATCGTTGGCACGCAAAACACGTGACAGAAGTGCGTGCGGCTGGCGTGATCCTTCGTGATATACGCGAAGTGTGTGAGATCGTCGGCGTCTTGGCAGGCGCAGTGGATGTTGCGGATTTCGTGCTCGCAAATCGGCTCCTGTCGTGCAGCAGAATTACGATAAGACGCTCTTTCGTTCTAGGCGCGCGCGCGCGCGCGCCAATCATTTTTCGCGAGAGAAGGAGACGAGCCTTACGTTGGTCAGCGTGTTGAGAAAACGCACGCCACGGTAAGAGATCGCCAGGGTAATGTCGGGGGTGACTCTGGGCTCTCGAAAGCTCTTCTTCAGCTTCTGTATCGACTTCTTCGTCGACTCGGTGCCGCGCAGCTCCTTCACGACGGTGGAGCCGAGATACTGTGTCGTCGTTTCGAAACAGAAAGAGCTCTTTTTCTCTCCTTCGAGACGAGAAGGACGACGGACGGCGCGGACGCTCGATCGGAGGATTGCTCGCGGGATTATCGGTCGCGGGTGGAGAAAGCGAGAGAGACACGCAAACTGCATTATTTAGTTAAGCCAGTCGGAACGCGCGCGAGCGAGCGGAGTCCCTCTCGCAGTTTGGAATATTCCGAGAAACTAGCGGCTTTCAGACAGAGGCAAGGCGATCTTCCGCACGAACGAGCCACCATTACCGCGGCGTTGACCTTGACGACCCCGATCTAACGAGCGTCCATAATTCGCCGGTCGTGCATAATTAACGGAACAGCATGAGATTAACCCGCAAACTTGCGCAGCCATCGAGACGCCACGCTCGCTGCTGGTCAACGACCAGCATTTTACACGAAGAAACGAAGCGCCATCAGCCGCACGACAATCACCCACAATCCAAAGGGATCCCTAGGTATCCGCGTGTCGACTCGAAGCAGCGCGAAGAAACGCGAGACGCGATTCGCCATCGAGAGCGACCGCGAGCGACGCTTCGAGGAGCAGAGAGCTCCCGCGAGGATGCGGGGGATGCGATAGGTGGTGGTGGAGGGTGACTTACATTGGCGACGTACGTGACACAGCCGGTGACTAGAGTCTTCGGCTGGTGCCTCCACTGCGTCTTGAGGGTGGACGGCACGCCGAACAGCAGCTCGGACGGGGCCCTGATCTCGAGCTGCTCCGGCGCCGAGATCGCCCCATTATGCGAACTGGGTCGCTGGGGTGGCTGGGGCGCCGGTCTGTTTTTGCGATGCCTCAATGTGCCCGTGGCCGTCGAATTCGCTCCGGTTATCGACGTGCCTCCTCCGTCCGCCGTTGCTTCCGGCAATTTCTCCTGTATCTCCTCCTTCAGCTGCTGTATGTTCGTCTTCTACGGAAATAACGGCGCGACCAGATTTCAGTGTGCCGTCCCCGCGATCCCGAATTCACAGTCGGAGGAAGCGACAACCCCCCGCGAGCGCGAGTCACTCCCGCTCGTCGGGGAGGACGCGATCTCCTCGTACTCTTCAGCGTGGAACGCACGTAGGCGCGCGCGGGAAACTACGAAGCTCCCTCCCCTCGTCACGCGACTCCCCTTCTCCCGGCGAACGGGGGCGCAAAACCCTTGCTCCTGGACATTTTTCTGTTACTGCGCAGGATATTTAAATTGTTCGCGAAATTTATCGTCCGCTCTCCCGCTCTCCCGCTCTCAAACGTTTCGCCGGAGAGGAGAAATGCGGAAAAAAAAAAAAAAAACAAGAAAAGAGACGGAATTTCGTGCCGAAGCAGAGTTGCGCTTTTTTGCACTCTGTCTCCCTCTCGCACCTCCTCGCACTCCATCTCTTGCAGATAAATTCGAATTTCCGTGCGATTCTCTATAGAAACGGCTATACCTGCCCCGAGGTCGCAATTTCTCTGGCAGATATTTTTTCATAGCTTTATCGTGACAAGAATCGGTCGTACCAACCGGCTTTAACGAAACGCTCGGACATACGCGATGTGAAAAAAAAAAAAGAGGGGAAAAAAAATATTGCACTACGCGAACTTTTATACGACATATTACCAAGTCGAATTCGTGCCGGGTTTACTTTGTGCGGCGTGCAATTACCTTCGTAAACGCATTGCGTTGTAAACCGCACATGCGTCCACACGCTACGCCAAAAAGAAACCTTTTACCGGCTATGCCAAAACGCGCATCATGTAGCGTCGATAGTCACGATATTTCAGGTATTGCAAACAAATTGGATTCGGGCCGAACGGGCGCGACACTCGAATTCGGATTACAAGCCGAATCGTCCGCTCCATCTGGCTTCTGCATATAATTCCGGGGATCACCATCGACAAAATTGCAAAAGACTCGCACGGGAGGGAGATGAAATGAAAGCGCGAGAGGAACAGAGAGATAGAGGCAGATAGATGGATAGATAGATAGGTGGATGGATGGATGGGTGGGTGGATGGATTGATAGATAGAGAGAGAGAGAGAGAGGGAAAGAGGGGGGAGAGAGAGAGAGAGAAAGAGAGAGAGAGAGAGAGAGAGAGAGAGAGAGAGAGAGAGAGAGAGAGAGAGAGAGAGAGAGAGTAGAGCAGAGTAAAGTTTATTGAGACTCGGGGGCTCAAAACCCCTTAGATTTTACAGTAATGCGAACGATGAGTGGCGGATTACATGCAATGAAGTTAGCAGTTACGAGGATTAGAAGTAGCCAATCTAACGCGCGGAACGGTAAAAGGTAAATATTTAACCAAGTGCTATATGTATAGGCGCATTTGAATATGAAGCAGGTTTGCGGAAAATGGACTCGAAAAGAATGCTCGTTGCCTAGATAACTCTAGGCTCGTGGCGAAATCGATCGGAATCCAAAGACTATACAGGGTGTCCGGGATCTTTTGGAAATGAAAAATTGTGAAGATTAATCAGATGAAACTGAGAAGAAAAGTCAAGTATCATTTTGCAAAAATCGCAATAGTTATCAAGTTATTAATGATTGAAAAGGACCGTATGTAGAGGTATTTTTTAATTGATAATTTGAAAATCTGCGTACTTATTTGCAAAATGGTAAAGAACTTTCTTGTTCTACAATTATACAATAGCTATTGTGCCTAGAGTTCAAAGTTCAATATATTCGTATCTGTCGCTAGACTTAATAACCGTGATATAATTGTAGATCAAGTTATTTTGAACAAAAAAGGTTGCAAATAAGTACGCAAATTTTCAAGTTATCAATCAAAAGAACCTCTAGATGTGGTCATTTTCAATTATTAACTTAGTGACTATCGCGATTTTTGCAAAATGGTATACGTAACTTTTCCTCTCAGTTTCTCTCAGATCTGATTAATCTTCACGATTTTTCGTTTCCAAAAAATCTCGGTCATTCTAAACAAAAAAGTCCTTTAATATTTTGCAAATAAGTACGCAAGTTTTCAAGTTATCGATTAAAAAATCCTCCAAATGTGATAACTCTTAATCATTAATAAATGAATAATTACTAGAATTTTTGCAAAATGGCACGCGACTTTTCTTCACAGTTTGACCCGATTGACTCACACAATTTCTTTTTGTTTCCAGAAAATCCCGGGCACCTTGTACAAACGCAACGCAGGTTGGACGCAAGTGTCAGAAAATAGCGGATCTACATACCGAATAGAGAAAGGCGAAGATACAAGTATAGCGCATCGACTTTCAGCGTAGAACTCGCGCGGGTGAGCGGGGGAGCAGAGGTATCATCAAAGTAAAGCAAAATTTGTCGACCGCAGCCGTATACGCGTATGCGGTCGCGAGGTGGTAATAACGAATAAACGCAAGATATCGGCAACGGGGGAGAAAGGAGGAGGGGAGCGGGAGGGAGGGGGAGAGCAAGAGCACGTGAAACTTGGATGTCGGCGCGCACAGGCGACGGCGGAAATCCGCGGGTGTTACTGCGAGCGAGAGAGCGGCGGAGAGTCGCAAGGTACGGTTCGCCGGGTCCGATAGCTGCGAAAAATCGAGGGTAGGGTGGTGGCTGTTATAGGACAGCAGAAGAGACCAATTTGTCAGGATTATCGAGCGCGAGGATGACGCGAACCGACTGAATCCGGTCGCCGGAGACGTTTACGGGATTTAATGAGCTAATTAAGAGGACACGGCCGGTGGGGGACGAGCGAGCAGCGCGAGATGTACTTATCGACGCCTGGCGCACGGTGCGGGGCATCCGAACAAAAAGCATCGAGAGGCGCTCGAGCGATGCCGCTTCCCCGGGAGAACACATGTACGCGCGCGCGCGCGTCACAATGCCGGGCCTCCAATTAGCCGCGATATTTAGATTACGACGCGATCGGGCGAAACGCGCGTTCGCCTGCGATCGAGCCGCTGCCGCGGCGTCGTGTCCGCCCCCGTCCCCCCCCCTCTCCCTCCTCCCGCTAACGCCGAGCGCGAGTTACCCTCGCCGGGGTAAAGTGCGCACCCTCGTCAGACATCCCCCGGATTCGACGTATTATCCTCGCTCATCGATCCTTTCGACGTCTCAATTTGCGAGGCGACGAAAACGCGCTATCGTTCCCGCATTTATTTCCCCTCCCTCCCGCCGCATCGCTCGCGCGCCTCTTCACCCCGTTCAATCGGTCGACTTTCATCGCGGAGCGCTGAACGCTGGAGAAACGCCATCTTCGCCACCGCTCGCGTCCGCGACTGTCTTTGAGAAGGCGAGAGGTTCCAAGGATCAAAGCGTGTCTCTTCGGAAGCTCGCCACGAGCGGGTCCTTGAAGTCGTGCAAACACAGCGCCGACAGACACTCCGGCTTGACATCGCTGTCAGAAGCTGGGCTCGATCTCCGACTTACCAGTGTGTTGAGGTCCTTGTTCAAGTCCTCCAGGTTCGGCCCGGTGCCGTTTCGAGTTTGCGCGCGCGCGTTCGGCCCGCTGACGGACGCGAGGATGCGTTTGCGGTGCGCCGGCTTCTGGATCTCCAGCACCGCCGCCAGCTCGACCTCCCAGACCCGCCTGACCCGGTCCATGTCGGTGTACAGGTGCTTCCTGAACGTCTCCGCGTAATTTTCCAGGTGAATGCTCTTGAGCCACTCCTCCACTGACTGGCCGTGACCGCCGCTGCGCTTTTCCACTCGTTTGTTCAGCAGGCCGACCGCGTCCGCGATCACCGTCCGCTCCTGGTCGCTGCTAATGCCCATGTCACGCAGGTCCGACTCGTCCAGCACGCCGTTCTGCAAACGCGCAATTAAAACGATTTTCCTCGTGCGCCGCTCGCTCGACGGTGGCCGCCGGTCGCGCGATCGCGCCGCGCCGCGCCGCGCGCTGCGCACGCCTACTCACTATGAACTCGAGATCGTCGAAGCCGTAGTTGACAAAGAGCGACTCGTAGTCCGCCAGACCTAAGCTGGACAGCCACTGACCCACGGACGTGGAGACGATGGGGCTGCTGCTAGTGTCTGAACTCAAACCTGAGACGTAGAAAATGGCAAAGACGTTTCCTTCGCTCTACCGGGTGTGTACCGGGGACGCAAGCCGCAGTCCGGCGCTCGTGTTAGACGCAGGTTAGGTCGAGCTGAGGGCAAAACTCCTCTTCGTCCGCGCGAAAATGTGGAGCGGCCACATCTTTGAGAAAGCCATCGAAACTGTTGTTACGGGGGGGGTCGCCCGATAGATGGACTCAAGCTGGACGAGAGAGTGCTGTACCGCTTTGCGAGTGGGTTCGCGTAGTTGGTTTTGAGCAGGGTTGGAAAGTAACTCGTTACTTGTAACGAAGTTACAGTTACAGTTATCTTTCTTTTTTTCTTTTTGGTAACTATAACCTAACCGTTCGTTCCGCTTTTTCCATTTGTAACTGTAACTTGACTTAGTTACATTTGTTTGATAACTAGTAACTAATTTAATAGTTGCTTTAATAGTTACCTTATATATTTCAAACTTAAGTTTCTGGCGAACCAGCGCGATAACGCAACGTGCGATTCTTGATATCCAATAAGCGTACAGTTATTCCGACTGCATTTGGAAAACACGCTGTTGCGTCATCTATCTTTATCGTTCATTAGATGTAAGACAAGGATAAAATGACGCAATAGCGCTGATAGTCTCCTCTCCGAACGCAACCTGTATTTCTTTCAAAAAAATTGTACGCCCATTGGACATTTCCGTCGCGCGTCGCCAGTCCTTATTTATTATATTAACATAACCTGCGTGCAGCGTGAAGTGCGCGCTGCGTGGTTTCGATTATATAAAAAATTCAAGCAATAGATAAAACATCTCAATCTCCGGAGAAGGATTGTAAAATGCCATGGCCGGTATACGCAGAAATATTCGAGTTACTGCAAAAACTTGGAAACGAGAACAACCGAGCATTTCTCTGTCCACTTGTTATTAATAGCCTTAAAGAATAAATATGAATTGCTTATTTAAATTAATAAATCTAATTTGTAAAAATTATATACAATATAGAGAGAGAGATATAACAAAATCAACAAACCACTTTTATATAAAACTGAAGGAATTTGCACAATTACGAAATTTAAAACAATATCACTGTTATATTGTGAAAAAGTAACGGAAAAGTAACGACTCGTTATTTTTTAAATAACTACAACTGTAACGTGTTATTTTTGAAGGTCAGTAACTTGTAACTGTAAACTAGTTACTTTTTCAGTGAAGAAAACTGCAACTGTAACTAGATACTTTTACAAAGTAACTTTCCCAACCCTGATTTTTATTCAAGTTACTAATTAGGAGATATCGCGTTGCTTTTTGATTATCGCATGGTCATCAGCCAGTAATCTTCCTCGACGAACGACTCGCGCGGTGGATCGGCAGAGTGAAACGAAAGGACTTTTCCTCAGTTTGACCCAGCGTGCGGCCACGGCTTGCGTCATACACCCTGTGTGTGCCAGGAAAAGAAATGGAACCAAGAATAAGAAGCTCGTGAGAGAGTGAGAGGAGTGAGTGACTTCGGTGCGCGACTTTGGAAAGCGCGGTCCGCCTCGGAAGAGCCGAGCGCGAACGTTACAACGCGATCGGGGGAGGCAGGGAAGAGGATGGTGCGTGCGCAGGACGGTTGGAGATTACCTAGCCTCGTCTGGAACTCTTTCTCGAGCTCACTGACGAAGACCGACTCTCGCACGAGGCCGGTCCCGAACGACGCCATGATCTCCGAGATCTTCGCCCACTCCTCCTGCTCGTCGAAGGGACTCATTATGCTGAGAGACTTCTCGTCCCGACTGTCGCGATCCCGCTCGGAAAGCCGAAAGGAGACCTCGCCGTCCTCAAGACGATCTCCGCCGTCACCGCCGCCGCCGGTCCCCATCCCGCATGCGGTCTGACCGTAGACGTTCCGCAAGCGGCGCAAAGTACGCGGCCGTTCAGCCGTGACGGAACCCTTTAACAGACCTATTGGCACGCCGACAGATTACTATGAGGCAAGCGCTCCCCTTTCCCACGATCTGATACGACATCGCTCGCTCTTTGCAAGTGCATCTTCATACAGTGCGCTTAAAAGTAAAACGGCTCTCAGTGCGTCTCTATCGAGTACTGTGAGTTATCGAGCGGCGAATCGATACCGCCGCTCAATGCCGCCGGGCGAGAGGACGTGGGAGTGACTGTACACTTTACAACAGCTTATCAACATCGCGAGACTCTACGCGCGTGTAACATATTCTTATATATATTTCTCGCGCGTGCGCGCGCGCGCGCGCGCGCGAGCGGCGAGTTTCGTGCGGCGAATCGCGCGACTCGCGCGATCCTTGCGAAAGTCTTTCAGTCTTCGAGTCGGCGTACTTCAAAGTTTGCGCTGACTGGTGACTAGCTGTGTTTTCCTCCTTCCCTCTCTCCCCCCCTCCCTCTCTCTCTCTCTCTCTCTCTCTCTCTCTCTCTCTCTCTCTCTCTCTCTCTCTCGCTCTCCACTCCGCAATTTCGACAGCTCTCGAGCGCAGACATATCGACTACCTGGCGGTTCCTCTCATAATGCATATGCAGCGAACCGGCGGATTTACAGATGCGTTGAATATTCATTGCAGATTCGTCATTGCTTGATGCCCCGGTGGGAATTAGCCCGCGGGAGGCAATCAAGACTATCTCGTGACACCGCGATCGTTAAACAATTACGTCGGCGTTCTTAACGGCGGGCTTTGCGACTTTGAGTTGGCGCGGCCGGGTAACGCCGAGTGTGCTCGCGTCGTGTCTGTGTCACGCGAGAAGACTCGATAATCGAATTGAGAAGCCTCGGTCTACAGATGTCGAGCAGCAAAGAAGAAGTCAAGTACAGCTGTTCAGACGTAGCTTCCGGTGCAGCTGGATCGGCGAGGGGAAATATTAGGCCGGTGCAAAAATAATTGCGGTTTTTATCACTTTAAATTTGGCGCCGATTTTTCTAGTTGTCTTTTCCAGAATTCTATCTGGTGGGAATAAACAAACTTGCTTCCCATTGGAAGAAATGTGTGCAAGCCAATGGTCTTCATTTTGATTAATAAATATTAACTGTACAAATGAATAATCCAAATTTTTCAGCTCTCAATTCAAGATTTATTTAAAAAAAAAAGTAAAACAAATTTGTCAATCAAGATAATCGCTGTTGTTCCTTATAACTTTGAGCCATCTTTCAGGCAGCTGATGAATCCCTTGTCGGAAAAATGTTACGACTTTGGACACGATAGAGTCGTCAAGCCATTTTCGAATCTCATCCATTGACTTGAAGCGCGTATCGGACAAGGCATGTTGCATCGACCGGAACAAGCGGTAATCGGTAGGAACGATGTCTGATGAATACGCCGGGTGCTGCAAAACGTCTCAGCCAAGTCTCATTATGACGTCTCTTGTCGTAGAAGCAATATATGGCCAAGTGTTATCATGCAACAATTTCACAGGACGTTCTCCTTTGCCACTATATGGGCGTTTTTGTTCTAATTCTTGACTCAAACGGATTAATTGGTGTTGCTAGCGGTGCGCAATAATTGTTTCATTCGGTTTTAATAGCTCATAATAAACCACACCCTTCATATCCCACCAGATGCAGAGCAGAATCTTTTTTCCAAAGTGTTTTGACTTTGCGACCGATGTGGATGGTTCGCCGGGATTTATTCATGACTTTCCGCGCTTTGGATTGTCATAGAGTATCCACTTCTCATTGCCCGTAACAATTTTCCACAAGAAAGACTTTCAACGCTGTTTATTGAGAAGAGGAAGACACACTGCCTTGTCGGCTTCAGTAAGTTCATGCGGAACCCATTTTCCTTCTTTTTAAATCTTCCCCATTCCGTGTAGACGTTTGGAAATAGTTTGTTGCATTACTCCTAACTGCTATGCAAGCTCCTTTTGCATTTGTGTTGAATTCTCAGCGAGCAGTTGTTCCAAATCATTATTGCCGCACTTCCGAGGACCTCCAGGACGTTTTTTGTCACTCGGACTGAAATCGCCTTTTAAACCGTCTAAATCAAAATGCACACACATCGTACGGTGCAACACCTTTGCCGAAAAAGGAACAAATCGATTCGCATGTTCTTGCAACATTTTTTCCTTGGAATTCGTAAAGAATGTAGTGTCGGATATGCACCTTATCTGTTGCCATTTTTTACTGTACTGAACTGAATAATTTTTGAGGTTATGTAGAGCCTTCCGCCATACTAAATGTAACTTTTAACAGCTATATGTCAGCACTATGTAACTGTAAGAGAGCGGGAAATTATTTGAAACTTAATTTCTTAGCCGCTTAAAAAAGTTTGGATTATTCATTTGTACACCTGATATAATTTTTAATCGATATATGCATCTTTATACTCGATAGGTAAAAACCGCAATTATATTTGCACCAACCTAATATTTGAGACCCCGCGCGACGCTGCACGCACTTTCTCACACCGCCCCTCTTTCCCCCCCCCCTCTCTCTCTCTCTCTCTTTCTTTCTCTCTCTTCTTTCTGTCTTCCTCTGTCTCTTCGAGGTGAAAAGATATTCAACGTACGTTCCGGTGGCTCTTGTCGTAATTTCCCCCTCAAACACTCAGACGCGGCATTCCTTCGTGCCGCGCAAGTGCGAGTAATTTCCCGATTTCCTCCTTTTCTCGTTCCTTTCTCTCGCGGCCCTCCGCTCATTTATCACGGCGCCACGCATCCCGCGTAAAAGAGGCGCTTGTTAGAGGCCCTGCTCGCGGACGCCCTTCAAGGACGATTCGTTGTTCGCGACAATCGGCGTTCCGCAAGTGCGATAGAAATTCCCTCATACGAATTTCGCAAATGAGGATTCGCCGGCAGAGCGGAGAAGAGAAGAAAAAGGACCAATTGAAGTGGCAGCCGCGGATGCTCTTTCAAAGACGCCGTGCGTCCTCCTCCTCCTTCTCCTCCTCCTTCTCCTCTCCAGAGAGCGCAAACACGCTCAGACACACGCGCGCGCGACCATAATGAAAAGCTCATAAAAATATTAAATAGAAGCGAGGAGAAGGCGAGAGAGAGAGAGAGAGAGAGAGAGAGAGAGTGACGTGTGCGCGCGTTACGAGAGGCAAACGTACGTAATTTTAATTAAAGCTCCATCGCGGAGAGCGTCGCCTGCTTACCGCCGCTCTCCAGCCAGCCGCGTTATATTATGTAGGCAGTTATTCAAGTCATATACACAAATTACTACATAAATCCTCGTCTTCCACGCCCTCGTCGGCCTCTTGCTCGTCCCTCTTTTAGCCAGCGCCGAAGAGAGACTTAACCGTTCGACTTTGCGAGAAGTGACGACCGAGACGACTCGACGACACGTCAACGAGCTCGCGCTCGCGTGGATTTTCGCGCTGTGAAAGCGTGAAAATGCGATCGCCGTTACGATTTGTCAGTCAGTTAAGCCGAATGGCCTGTAATACGAGCATAAAGTGAACGTAACGTAACGTCGTCCGAAATCGCAACGCTTTCATACGCGAGTCTCTCGCGTCTCCGACTCGCGAGGTCGTTAATCTCGCCCAGGTTATTAGAGGAGAGCATAACTTCCGCTCATCCCGGCCCTCCTTTTTCGCCGCTGAGGACCTCGCACGGTCCATTAAAGCGATCCGCGAGCGATTCCGCGATTCTTGCGAGCCGTAAACATTAAAGCAATCCTCGCGTAAATAAGTGCATGCGTCACGTGAGTTCCACTCGCGGGGGGGCTCGCGGAAGAACGAGACGGAGAGGAGGGGGGGGGCGGGGGAGGCTGGATTTCAGTGGATATTAAAAACGTACGAGCGTATTATAAGCGGCTCGTAAATGGTGCGCCGTTACATTTTTCGAATCCGTTCTCCTGGTGGCGCGCGCGACTGCGAATCGGCCCTGCGGAGGAGTTATTAAAATCCGCAATAAACCCGTTCGGTCTTACGCCGCGAGTCGCCGGACGGAGGATTGTAAAAGCCGAAGATAAACAGCGGCCAGCGGTCGCGGGAAACATTGTGTCTGCCGGCGAATCCGTCCGAATTGCACGGGAATTTGCCGGGAATCGTGCGACCTCCCGTTCACCGGAAGCGAATGTCCCGCTCCCTCTCCCCGATCCGCCGTCCAAGTTCATATCCACGATTTTATACTAGAATAAGTTCGGCATAAATGGGCATAGAGGATAGGTGGACAATTGTTATAATTTTGTTAATATATGCTTGTATGTTAATATCGGTTACTTGTGAGTTGGAGCGTGTCTCTTCCTGATGCACAAAAACACTGTTATTGTGAGTAAATAAATGTTTCATGTTTCTATTAACTTTTAGAGGACCGGGGGGTGGCTCCTACAAGAGCCACATATAAATCGGCATTCAGTGTTATTAAAGGTTATATTATAGCTATTTATGCATTTATGTCGATGTTTATGCGCTCTAAAAATATATTTACATATGTGTTCGTGTGATTTTTACCTTACTTGTAAATACACATTTATTAACAAGTACACATTTTGACTGCATAGTAATTTGCATCTCAGTACATTTTTCTTTATAATAGACCCATTTTCTCTCAGAATTATATAAAATCAGCACACAACACTATTACAGTTTTGATTACGCACAGTGCGTGATAACAATCATTCTAAAAGTAACAAAATAAGTATAAAAAATACAGAAAAATAGTTTTGAAATAAAATAATTTTCATTATTTTTTAAAACCAAAATTTAAAAAAAATTATAAAAAAATAAAGAAATTTAAAAAATTTTTAAATAACAAAAAATATAAAAAAAACAGAGGAGCTACATAACTCTCTACGTCCACGTCGTTAGCTCTGAGTTATGCTAAAGGAAAGTTTTATTACCGTATGAGATTATTTATAGTAATATAGACTTATTTTAGGTAAATAATTGCCTTTCTTCGTAAAATTTCGATAATCTGATATCAAAATGATGACCAGCGATTTGAAAAAAACATCGTATTTGCATACTTAACTTCAAAATTCTCTCATCAAGACTACGTTTCACGCGGTATACGCGAACTCTCCAAGCGGGGTAGATGGTTCATTTTTATCAGGGTTAGATGGGCAGCGAGAAATAAGCAATGGACATCGGATCGACGTTTTCCAGATACTTTAGACTTTAGTATGAAAGATATCGGTCCGATATCTATTCGACTATCATTTTTCCTTGGGTACTTAACATTAAAAGCTTCAGTACATTTTAAATAGTTTCTTGTTTCGTTTAAAGATAACGGAATGAATTTCTTTCTCTTTTCTCTCTTTAATAAACAATGTTTGCCCATAAGACCTTTTTCTGTGTCTCGCCACTTTTCAACCTTCTCTCGAATGTTGTCCTTGGTTTCTATAAGAAACTTGTGGAAATGTTTCATCTTATATATCTTAATTTTATCTTATTTATCTAATTTATTTTTATAATTAATAAAAGGATTAATAAAAAAGTTAATGACTATCCCTTCATGTATAACCATCTAATCCGGACACTTGACCATTTATTCCTCACAGAATATTTTTAATATCTCGTTATTATTGGCGTTCTATGAATTTCTTTTTTTCAAAAATTCTTCTGTACCTTAAGTACCTTATCCTCTGCTGAGTGTGTTAATACGTTATTGATTATTTATTGCAATAATACAGATGTGTCATTTCCAATTAAAATAACTATATCCGTCTATCCCAGGCTTACCCTATGCATCTCCCCTCACATCTATTTGTTTAACCGAGTCTCTCGACAACACGTGCGCCAACGAGTGCGCTCGCGGACGGAACGTCAAGCTCGGAGACGCGCGAGCGAGAGACGAAGGAGAGTCCAGCACAGAACGCCAGACGCCGCGCGATCATCCATAAATTACTCCGGCCCTCATCCAATTCCACGAGCGTATTATCTGCCGACGCGACGGCTCGTTCCGTCTTATTAAGTAACAAAGACTCTCTGATATTGCTATCATTCTCCGCTCGACGCGACGAAGACACCGACGGGACGGGAGGCGATCGGCGCGCGTTAATACGCGCTGCTGCCGCGAACTGCCGTCGCCGTCTCTCGGCCGAGTGAAATCCACGTACGATCAATTCGAAGCAATTGGCCGTAGGTGCGATGTGATGAATTCTCGGAGCCGAGCCGCAGCCAGCGCTGGAAGCTGCGATCCGCCGCGGCGATAACGGCCGCAGATAATTAGCGGCCTTGCGTCAGGCCGCGGCCTGAGGAGACAATGCGCGAGCTCCGCGAAGATAAAGAATTACGTCGGACGATATTATTTCGTAATTCCGCGCGCGGCTTTCTCTCACGCTTCGCTCGCGCGCGAGAGCATCGCGCTTACACATCGACTCACTTTGCTCGATCAAACGTATCTAAATGCCCGATCTCCTTCCTTCTCATCATCTCCTTTCCGTTGGAAAGCAGGAAGAGGTCCTCCTGAAATATTCTCACGTCGTTGGATTCCACTTGTGTGACCGCCTCTAGAGTAAACGTATGCGTGTTTCGCAACCCGTCGCGTCCGGCTCGGATTATCTCCCGAAGATAATCGTTATCTGCATCAAGCGAGAGGCGTGTCGCGTCGCGAGCGCTGCGATCTATCTGTTTCCCGCGTGTTCCCGCCGCGCCGATTGCGCGGTAATCGCTAATTAGTCGCACGATCTTTCCAGCCGCCCGCGCCGACGGGCAATAGCTCCGCTAGCGACATTGAAACGTACGTAACACGCGAAATCGTTTCGTGGAAGAGCTTCGCTGTAGGAAGCGCTAATGCGAAAGCGGACGAGGGCCGAATGAGAATCATGCCCGCGATTGATGTCAGCTTGGCTGAAAACCTTCGGCGGTTTCCGTCTTGACGTCGCGCGCTGCTCAATTATTCATGACAGAAATTTCGTCAGGTCGATCTCGAGGCGGGCTGGATGGAACTTATCGCTCGGTTCCACGTTTTCCACTCGACGCGCGTCAACTCTCCGCATCGTTGGACGTGTCGCGTTGAGAACGACGAGAGAGGTATATATCGGGGCTTGATTAATTATTAATTCACGGAGAGCGGATGTGTCATCTCAAAGACTCGCGGGCCATCGCGCGCGGGTTCGCCAATCGGCGGTTAATTAGCGCAATCCGCGGTTTTCGGTAACGCCGGGAGAAAAAGAGAGAAAGAGGAGGAGCGAGCACTCGCGCTTTATTCACGCGACGTATCCAACTTTAGTTTTTACACACACACACACACGCGCGCGCAATACGATACACGCTCTATGCGGCAGCATTATTTTACATCGTATTCATTAAGCAGTGAAAGCAGAATTTTAAAACAATAACCCCTGTCACACACGCCTGGGAAAATATTTTTGCCCGAGCGTGAAAACGCGACGAGATTATATCGTTTCTAGCTGAAACATCGCGCGCCGCGATGCCATTGGCAACTTTCGCCATTGGCTACATAATGGTTCGGCTAATAAGCGAAAAATGGAGGCTGCACTCGCGCCGTTTTCGCCGCGTGACATAATGCGTTTGTTTCCGATATCACGTGCCGATAGCCGTGAGCCGGGATTATAACGTAACACTTATTATGGCGGCGCGACGCGCGCCACGAGTAAAGATAGAACGCGCCGCCTAAGAATACCAGAATCGCGAGTTGGAAATAAACGGGGCGAATAACACCCGGCGAAAGTCCCTTGTTACACGCGCGGCTCGGCCGTTGGCGCGGCCGATTAACCGAGAGATCGATCGAGAGTCGAGATCGCACGTGAAAGAGGCGCGCCGATTTACGATTTGAAGAGAGCGCGCGTTTTTTGCAGCGACGCCTCCTCGAAACTAATAAGCCGAATAAGCGCGACGAAACCTGTTTCGCGCCGCGCGGCTCTCTTTGTGCACCTTTCCCCCTTTTTAGAGTAAATCCGGGATAGATGGACATGGTTTTTTTAATTGGAAATAACACATCTGTATTATTGCAATAAACGATCAACAACATGTTAACACACTCAGCAGAGGACAATGTTTAGGGTACGGAAGAATTTTTGTGAAAAAAATTCATGGGTCGCCAATAATAACGAAATATTAAAAATATTCTGTGATGGGGATAGATGGTTATGTGTTCGGCTTAGATGGTCATATGTGAGGAGATAGTTGGGCATGCCTATAATAATGTAGAAATTTGTTTATCTTTATCTATTTTTTAGTATCTCACATCCTTTTTTATTAATTATTAACCTTTCTTATTAATTATTAATCCTTTCATGAATGATTGATAAAATAAAACATTTTCACAAGTTTTCTATAGAAACCGAGAACAACATTGGAGAGAAGGTTGAAAAGTGGCAACAGAGAGAAAGGCCCTATGAAAACATTGCTTATGAAAGAGAGAAAAGAGAAAGAAATGTAATCGGCATCTTTAAACGAAACAAGAAGCTGTTTAAAATGTACTGAAGTTTATAACGTTGGATATCCAGAGAAAAATGATAGTCGAATAGATACCGGAACGACGTCTTTTATACGTCTGAAGCAGAAAACGTCCATCCGATGTCCATTGCTTGCTACTTCTCGCTGAGTAGGCTACCCATCTAACCTTGATAAAAATGAACCATCTATCTCGTTGGAGAGTTCGCGTAAAAGTACGCATACCGCGCGAAACGTAGTCTCGGTGTCGAATTTTGAGGTTAAGTACGCAAATATGACGTTTGTTTAGTCGTTTAAGCCCAGGTCTAATGTTGCAACTCGAAATAAACCGCATTCGCAAGATATTCTTCCGACGTGTGAAACATTGTAGAGGTTAACGGAAAGATAAAACATTTATTTACTCACAATAACAAGTTTTGCACAATAACGGTGTTTTTGTGCATCAGGAAGAGACACACTCACAAGTGACCGATCAGCGCTGACTAGTCTAGCATGTATTAACAAAATTATAGCAATTGATCATCTATCCCCTATGTCCATTTATCCTAGACTTGCCCCATAGGGAGGAAGAGAGAGAGAGAGAGAGAGAGAGAGAGAGAGAGAGAGAGAGAGACAAGCACGCTCGAATCTCTAAATAGAATCGGGACAATTCGTCGTGGTGAAATCAAGTGAAACTGGATCGCGCGTCACGTCCGCGCGGCAGCCGAGAGATCGTTACCGCGGCGGCGAGAGAATCGCAAGGATACACAGTCGATGTAATAATAACGACAAATCCACAATGGCGCATCCTGTGCGCGACCATCAAACGTCGCATTAACAACCCCGTGTATACCCGATTCGCCGCGTTTTTCAGCCATTATCAAGCGACACAACAGCCCGCGATAGCCTTCGGACAGGTGCAGGCTAAAAAAAACCCGAGCGCCCGTCCCCCCCCCCCCTCGTCCGGCCGGTCCGCCGTGACGCAATTGTCGAGGACAAACTATTATAACATCAGGCAACGTAACGAGCAACAAGTATCGCCCTTTTTTGCCAGGCACGTCAAGAACTTTGGACACGCAGAAAGCTTTCCTACGTGGTGCACGTGGCATGACGGCAGGTACACGCGCGCGCGCTCGAATGCACGCACACACATAGAGAGACAGATAGAGAGAGAGAGAGAGAGAGAGAGATAGAGAGAGAGAGAGAGAGAGAGAGAGAGAGGGGGGGCGGCAAGGGGAGGGGGGAGAGAGCGAGAGAGGTGGCACATACCCACGGACGCAAAAGTCTACCGTCTCCCTATTGCAGATGCTACTCCGATGTCCCTTCCTCGTCCCTCGTCCCTCAATGTCGTCCACCTCTTCCTCCGTGCTTCGCTTCTCTCTCGCTCCGAGCAAACCTCATCGCGCGTCCCTCTCGCTCGCTCCCGCCGCGGGACACGTAGGTTCGTCGGAATGCTCTCACTTCAACCAACGGACCGAACGGCCGATAGCTCTCCGAGCGACGATGACGATGACGACGACGACGACGACAACGACGAGGACGACACGCCTCGTGACGCGCGATACACCTGTAGCGGATCGATCGCCGCCGAGGGCCACTGAGATACTGAGGAAACGATCGCGTTCGATCGCGTTCGAGAGCTATCACGAGATCGACTAGACTCTCCCACTGAGCGTCGCACGAGAGCACGTGAGAGCGGGGCGCCGTTTACGAATCGGCCGGCGCGGCCGCAGCTGACTGCAGGTAGAATTCCGCGGGATCCCAGCTTCGAAAGTTGCTTTCGGCCGCGGCGACGGGCGAGCGAGCGGCCAAGTTGGACGACACGGCGCCGTCGACGGTGTCATCCGCCTCTCGGAGACTTCGCTCCAGTTCAACGTTCCCTTCAACCGGTACTCGCTCGGCGTGGCGACGGACGTGGGAACGCCGACTCCGCTTCGGATCGGAAACGTCAGCAGGTACACGACTTGATTCGGACGCCGGAGGTCGAGCGGGGTCAAGTACTCGAGTACGGCCGACCTACTCAAGGTCGTATCGCGCTCGGCGATCAGCGATCGCGTCGGCGCCGCGCGCGGCGCGGGCGGCTCCCCGGTGGACGGATGGAGTTACGGTAACGACGTTACCGTAACTCGATGAGACGTCGGCAGGAGCGCATCGCGATCGCGAGGGAGGATCACTCTTTTCTCCAGCGCACTTTTCCGTCGCGAGTAATCGAACACGGCGGACCGAAGCTCGCGACTCTGCTCGGTTTCGACTCGCTCGCTCGCACGTCGAGAATCGGTCAAGCGATGTACGCGCCGGACTCCTCGGTGCGCCGCGAGTCTGGTTAACGAGACGACTAATTCGAATGTGTTAGGTCCACGAGGAGGAAGGAGGTGGTCGTGCTGGCAGCAGTGGTGGTGGTATAAGAGGCGACGGGGAAGGAGGAGAGAACGGACCTCGGTCCTCGCCACCCGCACTCCGACAATAATACGCGCCTGCAAGAGAGAGAGAGAGAGAAAGAGAGAAAGAGAGGGGGAGGAGGGATGAGAAGAGACGGAGACAACGAGAGAGGAAACTGGAAAGAGAGAGAGAGAGAGAGAGAGAGAGAGAGAGAGAGAGAGAGAGAGAGAGAGAGTGTGTATGTGTGCGTGTGCGGCGTCGTGCATGTGCGAGAGACCGAGGGAGTGATCGTGATGGTCGTGTCGGTGGACGGCCCAACGCGTTAGCAGCATGGAAAGATGACCTCAGAGATGGGACTATCAGTCGCCGGGACCCCGGGCCGAATTATGGCTCTCGTTGGGCGCCGATGGCTCGTGGGGCGCAGGATCTTTTCAACCTGGTCTGCCTGTTCGGCTAGCGGTTCTCGGTGGTCTCCGTCTTTTTCCGCGGGCTCAAAGTCGCCCCGAGAAATTTCGGGCCACAGCGACAAAGCAGCCGCATAGCGAGAAAATGCGGCTTGGGGCAGGGGGGAAGGGAGGGAGGAGGACGATACAAGATGCGGAAAGTCGTTTCCCTTCTCGTCTCCGCTGCAATCCGGTTGGCTCTGGAATTCGTCGGCCGAGCGAGTTCGCAGAGTGTGCTCGTCGTTAAATCTCCACCCGTGATGGTCGCGATGCGCGACGATCAATCAGTTCGCGGCGGCGATAAGTTGCACGCTGCGATCAGACTGCGGCGGAATAACTCCGTCGAGGAACGTTCTCGCGGGGGAGAACGCGAATTCGCGAAATAAAAATAGATCTCTCTTTGAGCGGCCTACGTGAAAGCGACTGCGCGACTGTCACGGTTTAAAGCTCCGGAAGGGCTGCGCTCTCCGAAGCGGGACGGGACTTGCATCGACCAGTCCATCGACGTTCGACGGACATGACCTGCCTTCCTGAGGTACGTCCGCATCGCGAACGTGACGTATCGAAACGAAACACTCGATTGTGTTCGATTCGGTTAGCCGTGCCTTTGTATTTTCGGAAAAAAGGCCGCGGCAAAAAAGATTCGGCCGGCGAGCAGCCGGCTGTGACGCGACTCCTAGTGACCGGCTTCGCCGCGAGTAAAAGCTACTGTTTTCTAGCGAGCTCACGTTGCGATTACGAGCTATCTCGTCGGTCCGCACGCATAATTGCGGCATGCCAGCGACAGTAACCTGTGATTTCACATTCCTCCGCGCTTTCACGCACGAATCGTCTCCTCCCCCTTTCCCTCCGCCTCTCTCTCTCTCTCTCTCTCTTTCTCTCTCTCTCTCTCTCTCTCTTTCCTCGCTCCCTGCCGCCCCCATCGTCAGCTGGAAATATTTCAGCTGAAAATTCGCGGAATGTAATATGCGGAAGAGTCGAAAGTGCCGAAGTCGGTTCTGCAGCCAAGAAACGTATTTACGCAATGCTCGCCGGTTTTCGGGGTCCCGGGAGGCTCGACACGAACCTGGCGAGAGGAGCCGAGGAGCGACACGGGCAGCGCAATGAATATGCCATCGAAACGTCGATTCCCTGCGCTCGCGGACGGAGCGAGGAGACGCTCGCTCCCAGCTCCGACCGGTCATTTTCATGTTAATGAACACGGCAAGAAAGAAGCGAAGTCGCCGCGGATGAAGCACGCCACGCGCTCACGCACGTCTAATTGCCGCATGTCCGCCGTACTTCGCGTCCCGCACGCATCTCTGACTTGACGTTGTTGGAAATTCTGATACCGCGATCGACGTTCGGTCTATGTAAATTTCCCCGGCACAATGGGACAGGAGAGAGAGAGAGAGAGAGAGAGAGAGAGAGAGAGAGAGAGAGAGAGAGAGAGAGAGAGAGAGAGGGAGAGAGAGAGAGAGAGGCAGCGCGCGCACAATGGAACGTTATTTCTCGCGGGTGCGACGGGCCGAGCGGTGCCGAGCGGCCGACGACAAGTTCATTAATTGGCTTTTCTCAGAGACTTCCCGGAGGTCATGAGTAACCGCGCGCTGAACTCGACGAAACGGTGCGACACGCATCGCTCGCTCGCTCGCGAGAGACCCGCTTCTTTCCCACCGCAATTGAGTCTCGGACTCGCGGTCTCTCGCGTTCTCAGCAACACCGCTCGCCGGATAGAGACTGCGATGACAATTAATCCTATACACGCGCGACACGCGTGCGACGCACACAGTGAGTACGCTCCTGCTCGTCGTCGGGCGAGCGCACATGTGCGAGCGACGAGCGAGAAATTTGACAAAACGAAGAAGCAGCTCCGGCGGCCGATTGGCTAATCGCCGATTAAGGCCACGAGAGAGGAGCGAGCCGGCTCCTCTCTCGCTCGCTCCTCGCCGCAACCGCAGCGCGATTTTTCGCATCGGGGCGGATCAATCGCCGCGCGACGAAAGTCCGCGCCGCGCCGGAGCGGTCTGTTAAACCACCAAAAGAACGACGCGACTCGCGCTATCGCGTGAGTCACGTCCCACGATCCACACATTCCTGCGTGATGTCATAATGCGGTTCACACACACACACACACACACACTCACGCGGTCGTGCATGTCGCGTACGTGTGGTCAAGCGGCCGGCGGGAGTAAACGGAGCAAAGTCATCGTTTCTGTTTTCCTTCTAAAAAAGCCGAGTCACACCGTTAGCGCTAAACGCGTGATATAGGTTGACGATAACGGCCGCGTGAGCACCGAATCCCACCGCCTTTCGATGCCGTCGAGGTGAATCCGCTCGGGAAGAACCTGCGGCGATATCTCGCTCGTTTGTTTCCGCCAGGCGAACGAGCGGCCACGAAATTTTCAAGAGCAGAGCAGAGCGGAGCGGATTTTCCACTCTCGCGGTCAAACTCTCCGGGAATTTTCATAAACACGTGATTATGTAAATTCGCATTTTCCTTCCCTCCGTTTTTATCTCTGCCCCAAACGAGTTTTTCCCACGGATACTAAACGCGTAAGCTAAACGTCCCAGTCTAATGGCTGATCACGTCCCAGTATCCGACCACTTTGAAAAAAATACTTACTATTTATTTTAACAATAGTGAATGAAAGTAATAATTATTGTAAAAAGAACTCCAGTATTTGACGATTAGTTGGAAAAAATATACCCAATTTGATATTTTTGTGTTAAAATAAAAATTAATTAAATAAGTATGCACCTACGGTGCGGCAAAATAATCGTCGATCGTTAATAAATTCATTAAGAGATAACATCTGTATTTATATTATTTTCCGTTAGCGCGTATACTAATTTTCTAATTGCGGTCAGACACTGGGACAAATGTATCCGAACATTGGGCTATAACTTATTTCAACCATCCGGTCGCTGGTACGTTAATGCGCTTCATTATTTGTATAAATATTTCACTAATAATATTGATATACCGGGTGTTTCAGACCACCCGATTTTTTCGTTAACGCGACATTTTAGAGAAAAATATTTCAGACAAATGTTGTAGAACTTCAAATGATCTATTTACTGACGCTATGAATTTGACCTTGGAATAACCTTGAAAAGTCCAGCCAAGATCAATATAAAAATCTTAAATGGATACCCCAATTTTTTATTACATCACCTTTTCTAGCAATTAATTTGAACAACTTTGGTCTGAAACATTTTTTATTTACCTAATATCTTTTGAGATAACTTTTAAGGAAAACTTGATAAAACTTTTCAATATTTAACTCACGATATCTCGCTAAGTATTTGTCAGAAGAAAAAGTGGTACTAGACTTTTTTGCTCTATTTAGTCTCAAGAATATATTGTTCCAATAGCACCCTGAATTTGGTTAATTTGATGATTTTGAAATTTCCATAAATCAACAAGTTAACAAAAGTCAGGGCGCTATTGTAAAAATATATTCTTGAGACTAAATAGAGCAAAAAAGTTTAGTGCCACTTTTTCTTCCGACGATTAGTTAGCGAGATATCGTAAGTTAAGTATTGAAAAAGTTATCAAGTTTTCCTGCAGTATCTAGAAAAATATTAGGCAAATGAAAAAATATTTTAGACAAAAGCTGTTCAAATTAATTGATGGGAAAAGACGGTGTAATAAAAAATCGCGGTTTCCATTAATTTTTTTTATTTTTATGTTGATCTTGACTGGACTTTTCAAGGTTATCCCAAGGTCAAATTCGTAACGTCAGTAAATAGATCCTTCGAAGAACCCTACAACTTTCGTCTGAAATATTTTTCTCTAAAATGCCGCGTTAACGAAAAAATCGGGTGATCCGGGTGGTCTGAAACACCCGGTATACATTGGTTTAAATCATTCTTCTCTACTTAAGGGAATCTTAAGTTTTCGAATAAATGCAAATATTTAGATCAAAACTACTTTTAATATTATATATTGTATTTTTTGTCACGACCTACGCTTAAACGTCCGGTTACCGAGACATTTACCATACATCGCGCGGTGTTGAGAAAGCAAAATACTCGAAATCCGCTCAGGGTCCGGCAGCCGCGTGGTTGCCTTTTTGCGAACAAGCCGCGCGATTGCGGCCGCCACCGGCTGAATTAATCGGCGAGCGATAAACGCGAAGAGTTTCACGCGGTCGATGTCGAATGGAAAGCGTCGCTAATGGCACAGTACGCAGCGCGCCGCGTGATTTATGGCACTGTCAATGACGAGTGAACGTAACTAATGAAGGATGACCTTTCGTAACGTCCGGCGGAACGTAATTTCTCGTATGCGCGCGGTTCATTATGCCGACGCGATTTTTCACCGCCGGCAAGAAGCCTCGGCCTCTAATGGCCGCGTGTGCGGCGCCGCCGCGGAAGAAATGGAACGGACATTGAGAGCGCTATCGGATGCATCGTGCGCTTTTATCGCGCGCGATAAACAGGGTCACCAGCGACGAGAGAGGTCGCCTATCTCGCGCCAATGACAGCTTAATTTCGCCGCGCTAAATCCGCAATCGCGAAAGGAACGAGGCCGGCGAGGTGGGAGAGAGGGGTGGCTTATGATTCCGTAGAGTTTACTGTCCTTCCTGGCGACGATTACGACGACGACGACGACAAAGGCAACCACGACTGCTTCCCGTTACGGTTATAAACAGAGCACAATGAGAGACGTTAACGAGCCGCCTGAAAGTTCACTCCGCCTCTGTTCTCCGTGAGTCATGAGGTGGCTTGGGTTTTGAGGTGGCCACGATTTGGCCCCTTCGTCGCGGCTTGAAGCGCGTATCGGCGCGGATCGCTTCGATAAAGATCGGCGACCTCAGCCGCGAGGAGTTTCGCTCTCCTTGCTCGTCGCGGTTTGCATTCTTACGAGAATAGTCGCCGTATCTTCGTTGCAGCGGAATTGCAGCGCGAGGGAAGAAACGCCCAGCTGGCCAGGGGCGAGTTTGGAAATGAGGGGAGTATACTCGCGGGGGAGCATCCCTGCGAAACAGGTGCGTGTTCGACAGATGTGACAGGCAGCGGGCAAACTGCAAGAAGCCGAAATCGGCTAATTGAGATTATTCGCGTCGAATTAGTTTGTCGTGACACTCGGTTGCAATTAGCGCACGAGATACGGCCGTCTATGTGCGCGTGCGCGCGCACACGCGTATGTGTGCACAATTGGCGTATCTCATTACGAGTTTACGCTGCGGAGAACGCATGGCTAGCTTGTATCTACTTGTGACGCGTACCCCGCCGGATGTCACGATGTAGCTCTCGTCTTACGGTAAGCAAGATGCTAACGTTCCCGTCCACTTTCCAGCCAAGTGTAACGCGATTTGCATTGAGACGCTCCGTAATTGCTACTAAAATAGAGTCCTCGTTGACAGAGAGAGAGAGAGAGAGAGAGAGAGAGAGAGAGAGAGAGGGAGAGAGGGAGAGATTTCAGAGAGCCGATATCAATTAATCAGCTCCCCCCCGCGATGATAAATGCATGATAAAAGAACTGCAAAAATGTTGAGCAATAAAAGCAGAAATGGAGAGAAAAGCGAAATTAAATACGAGTGACAAAGTCACACCCCAAAAAAAAGTATTCTATTTGTAGAGTGATTTTTTCCACAGCGTCATATTCTAAGCGAAGCCTTTTACAGACAAAGGATTCCTCTTTCGATAAAGCGATTAAAGTGAACCATTCGTCTAAAATTTATTAGATATTATTCTAGCTGTTTCCCTCTTATTTCAAGAGGATTTCTTCTTATATCAATCAATTTTCCTCTTATATGAAGAAGAATATGTTGATTTGAATGTCGGCTTCTTTTGTTCAGTCTACTGCTCTACCTCCAGGCATAAACGAAAAAATAAACCATATACTCATAAGTCAGAATATTCGGAACGCTTTTTAGAAAAGGTATGTGTGTTGCTGTAACATAAAACGAAGATAATTTACCCATATTTGGCCAAATGCAGTTTATAATCTATTGCAAGAAATTGAATAATATATTCTTTCTTTTAATTATATGTTTCGTAAAATTGGTTATGATGAACATCTTTGTAGCTATGAAGTCCATAACAAAATTGATTGGAAATTTATTTGTTATGATGATCTTATTTCATTGTCTACTTCTTGTCTACTTCTTGTAGAACTGGAGCCAGAAGTACATCTATATATGTATCTATATATGTACTTTTCGCTATACGTCATAACAATTTATTCAAATTAACTAATATAACCAGTAAGAATAAAGTACAGTAAGAATTAATAATAATCCTCTTAGAAAAAGATTAAATAATCTGCGTGTAAGAGAAAATTTATATTAAAATGAATAAGATTTGCATTATATATGTATATATATATATATATATAACATATAATCTCGCTCTAACTTTAAGAAAAATTTGTTTATATCTTCCTCTTAATCTTAGAAGAATCCTCTTGAGGCGATATATAAGAATAAAATCCTCTAAAATTTAGATGTTTCCGCTTGTTCTGAAATTACTTTTTTTTTGGGTGCGTGTTTTCGGCCGATTGGTTGAACAAAGAGAGATGACTGCAGTGCAGGCGAGAAAAATTCGGCTCGCCTTTACCTCGGGGATGCGCATGCGAATAAACCCGCGCGCTGTCGACGAAGAACGAGTTTTGATAGTGCAACGGTCTCTTATCAGTAGATATCACGTATCCACCTCAATTTTCCGCACGCTCGCGCGAAATGCGAGAAGATATTTTGCGCAATCGCATCGCGTCGCGTCGCGTCACTCGTGCGAACTTTGCGATGGATGCCGCGGTGTCACCATCGAATTGTTTCGAAATGGAGACGGAAAATCGGTCAGATGTTCGCTTCGCCGAGTATGTTGCGCAATTCGTCATTATGCGCACGGCGACGAGGACGGATTAGCAAGATAGATTAGCGGTCAATAGTAACGACCAACGTGTCGCACTCGTGGAGACTCACCTTGCTCCAGTTTCGGTTTTTATCTTTCGTCGCGCTTTACTCGCTATCCGCTCTTGCACAGAACGTAAGTCTCAGAGTCTCGCTCGCCTTATATACTCACGCAGGACATGACAAATATACAGCACGAGAGCCACGCAGTCGACTAAGAATCACACATAATATCCAGAGTATGCAGCCGCAGAAGTTAAACAACGAAATCGCAAAACATGCACATGTAAGGACGTAGACGTACGCGATCCCTCGCGCAACGAGGATCACACAAGTCAACGTCCCGTCCGCCAAACGAGTATCGACTCCTGCCGCATATTTACACACTTCGGGTTAATCGGAAAACAACTCATCACTGCACATCTTACATTAATCGATCAATCGGACACGTATCAGGATCAGTCAGTTCAAGTATCGTACGACGGATTGCGTATACCCAGACTTACCATCAAGAAATACGCCGTGTACAATATTTCTATACAACTATAGCTTTTCTGTACAGCTGTGAAAGACATATCTCGGGACACACAAGTAAGACGACGACGACGGGACGAATTCGTTAAAGACGTCGATTAGATTAATCACACAATTTCTTCTCCCTTTTCCTCGTTTATAAAGACCTCGATGCGACTCGGTCGGAAAGGGAGAAATTCTACTCGAGGGCATTCTTCTGTATTCAGGATAGGATCATCGGAGAGAAATGAAAGAACACTATAAAAATATCGCCGCGCGTGATATCGTACAATATAATAGAGTATAATAAAGGTAACCAAGGGCAACGAATTCTTGCAAACCGCTACGATATTATGAAGGACCAAGAAACTTTGCGAAAGCTCAGAGGAGAAACAGAAGCGACAAAATGACTCAAGACATCGCATACAATAGCAGCATAACGTTTATTAGCACATCAAGGATATTTATAATGCACTATAATTGCTTAAGTTTAAAAGGTAAATATATATCGCGCGTATTTGTATAGTCTTTATATACGTATACAGGTGTGTGTGTGTGTGTGTGGAGTTGTCGTAATATCTAGACGAAGCATTTGACGCAAAGTAAAATATAAAATCAATCGCAAAACAAGGTGTAATATATATACGTATATATCGTCCTGTGTCACAGACGGAATTTTGATGCGTCAAATGAGACCTCTACCCGCTTGCAAGATCTCTCTCGTAAACGCGTTCTCAGCATACGTTCTCGAAACACCGGGAAAGAGCGTAAAGCCGATCGCGACTTAAATTTAATAATTCGTAAGTAGTTTGCGATTTCCAAAGGCGGCATTTGTTGCGCTTAGAGTATATAGGAAATACTGCGCGAGGAAACGGGATTGCATCAATTTATCATTATTATTATCATTATATGTATATATATATATATATATATATATATATATATGTATGTATGCTGCGAGAGAAACGCGTCGTTATCTGTATATGAATACGGAGAGAAATTGTCGTGATGCAGTCGGTACTTGTAATATCGTTGGGTGGTATATGATGAGCGACATTCAGAGCGGAAGAAGATATAATATTCTAATCACGCTACAATAGTATATTTTGGATATGTTTCGTATATCGTATACTTAACATTAGGGAGAGGAGATATGAAAATCGAATATATATATATAGAGAGAGAGAGAGAGAGAGAGAGAGATATATATATATATATATATATATATATATATAACTCTAATAACTTAATAAAGATTCGTGGTAATTCTCAAAACGTACCTACCCCGCTACAGCAACAACTCATATAAATATTAAATGTATATATATATATATATATATTTATATGACACATCTCTACTTAGTCAAAAATATATACGTACATGTATTGTTGCGCTCGGTATCGCGTAACCGCGTCCGGGGAAGCTAATTAGCCGCGAGATGTAAAGGAGAGCGACGACTTTGTCGCGCGGAGCCGTCAAAGCCGCGGCGCTGGAAGGCCCAACAAAATCACACAGCTCCAAGGAAGCCAGCTGGAGCAATGGTCGCGATCGATATTCCGGCGATTGGTAAATACGTCAGCTGACCGAAGCGTCCCGACGCCCGCGACACTTGAGATCTTCTCCGCTCGCTGCAGCTTTGACGTGTGCTCGGCAAGGTTGTCGCTCTCTTTTGCACTCGGCGATTAACGATGTGCCTCGAACGTTCGGCAGCGCAACGCGATTTCGGGGGCTCGTCCGGGGTTGAAGGTGGAGATCACGGATGAGCGTGTGAGTGAATGACGGTTGGCGCGTCTGAGGACTCCGGGAGGGACCGGAAAATGCAGATCAGTCGGATTCAATTCGTCCAAAATTTGAGCCCGATATTTTCGACGGGGCCGCGCCATCACGCGACTACGTCGTTCAGCCTAAACTGATGGCGCGCGCGAACGGGCGGAGATGAAGAAAAAGCGGTCGTTCTTGCGGCGAATTTCACCCCGGCTTCCAGCAAGCTTGCTTCCAGGCGCGAGCGAGGACAAATTCGACCAGTCACAGTCGTTCCGACCGCGGCTGGTTAATTCGCTTGCCGCTCGCGTCTGGAAGCAAGGTCGAGGACGCGGGCTAAGAGGGAAGGCACGTTCAGTCCTGAGGATGAAGGGCGAGTTTGAATGTCTCGAAGTAAAGCGAAAATTGGAACTGCGATTGTTTCCGGAATTATTACACGCGGTTTGCGAGCAGCGGAGATTGAGTTTCGCGTCTTACAGTCTCGAAAGGTTGGCCGCTTCGCGTGTGTGTACGAAGTGCAGGATAAAATGGCTCGCGCGCAGCTATAAAGTAGTTTGTCAGCGGCTTGACGGATGGTTTCATCGAGTGAGCAGTACGATTAGTTAACGTAGTTCCATCGAAGGCCGCTGTCGAGCGAGCGAAAGCAGTAAAAATCATTACGGAACAAAGCTCTGCGCGGCCGGTGAATAATACGATAGATCTCGAGACGGAGAAAAAGTTGCGGGAAAGGAGTGTAAAAAGTGTAGCGCCGCGAAAATTAATGAATCAAACACGGAGCACGCTGCTGGCGGAATAACAGGAGTGCAAAAAAGGACACCGAATGCTGCTCCTGCGGAACGAGGGAGCACTTCCGAGCGGAATGGCCGATCGCGATCTCAAAGGAAAATCAGGTTCAGCCGAATTTCGAGGGGTGAGTTCGGAAAACAGCCCAGTTCTCCGGTTCAGCGGAATGGGAGGATACGCGGGGATGAGAGCGCGCTTGTTTTCCGCGGAAGTTTGAACGGAAACAAATGCTTATTTAGGTTAGATACGGACTCGGACGTCAGCGTAGGATTAGTGGATAGGATGGGAAGTCGATTTTCGATCGGCGATCGTGCAAGTCTCCGTGAAATTTCAAACGGAGGTTAGAGTTACATTAGGGAAGCATGAAGCGGAAATGCTGACGTATGCGGCGAAAATCAGAGACGACTGCTTACTTGCAGTAGATTTCCTTAGGAAGATACGTTTGGACCTGACAGTGGAATCTTTCTTTAATCCTTCGCGATGAGGAAAAAGGAGGAGACACTGCGTGTCGAGGAGTAAGAAACATCTCAGACAGTCTGGGAAATGTTCCGGAAAATTTGAGGTAGTCTTCTTTTTTTGGAATGCAACTCGCCAGGATTGAACGCCGTAAAAGGATAAAATTGTGATATCCTGCAGCGTGAGATTAATTCTCGGCATATTGAACAGGTCATGAACAGGTCGTTTGGAATGCAAGATGAAAGTCAGAGAGTCATTGAAGAGTCATTGAATTTCTGGGTCATGATTAAGAAAAGAGATAATTCGGTGAGATTGTCGGAAAATTAATGCCGTCATTTATGTTCGTTATCTATTTTGGATCTAAAAAGTGTTTAACGGCAGATAAAAATTTGTCCTGAGGATAAAGAAAAGACGGTATTTCCTATAGAGAACAGTTCATTTTAGGTTATGTAACGCTCCAGCAAGTTTGAATGCTTAATGGAGAAAGTTTTAAAGCCGCTATTGTCGAAAATTTGTTTGGTTTATTTGGATGACGCGACTGTATTTGAGGAAACTCTTGGAGAAAAATATCGGCTAATTTCAGGAAAGTTTTTCGCAGATTACTTTCAGCAAACTTAAACATTAATCCAGGAAAATGCAATCTTTTTAAGAAGTAAGTGAAACGTCTTAGTCATGCTGCGTCTGCTGAAGGTGTTGCCATCGACCCTGAAAAAACTGCTCGGTGTCAGAGTGGCCGATTCCTCAGAATGAAAAGCAGAGATGCGAAGTTTTCTTGGATTTTGCTCGTACTATCGTGAATTTACAAATGGACTTTCCTTGACAGCAAAACCTTTATACGTACTTCCACCGAAGATCAATCCAAGTTCAAGTGGCCTCGGCAATGTGAAGAAGCTTTTAATAAATTAAAGCGAGCTTTCACTACGTCTTCAGTGTGCGCTCTTTTCCGATAGAAGAAGGAGATATTATCCTTGATACAGATGCTTTGTATCACAGGATTGGGGCGGAGTGGTCATCGCATATTTTTTTAGTCGAGTCTTAGGTAAAAGTGAAGAAACGTTTGTGACTCGACAAGGATTATTAGCTGCGGTGGAATCAATGAGGTCTTTTTATCATTACGGACGAAAGTTTCTAGCCCGAATAGACTATAGAGGACTGACGTCATTCAGAGCTTTAAAAGGACAATTAGCACGTTGATCGGAAAGACATCAACACGGCATGACTTGGCAATTTATCATCCAACTGGACAGTCGGATGTAGGAATGCTGATGATTTATCACGACGTCCTCTCGCGCCGAGGCAGGATGCAAATATTGCTCGCGGGTGGAAATTTTGGACGTTGAAAAGGAAAATGCATCAGCAGCTAGAACAGTCTTGGTCAAGGTAACGAGTCCGAGGAATGGCGCCAAAGGCAGTTGGAAGATCCCGGACGAGCTCTCAACATTGTTGCGCCGCGCGCGCTCTCGGTATCGCGCAACATTCGAGGGGGGTAATTAGCCACGAAATGTAAACGAAAAGAAGAACGTGTTGGCGCGAGGAGACCCGAGGATCTCCACAAAGTCGCAGCCCCAGCCGGTCGGCTGGGGTGCGATCCGCATCCCGGCGATCCACGAGTATACCGAGCGTCACGACACCCGCAACAATACATGTGTATTCGCTTATAATTCTCATTACAAAACATAACAATCTCCTCCTCAGCTTGCGTGTAACTTCCAGTCTTTTGAATCCTTAACTCGAGTCTCTCTCTGCTAAACGTTCACACGGCCTTTCTTGCAGTCGCCTTGCCGCGTTAGGATGCATCACATTCGGCATGCAAACGTTGCCGTGTCCTACGCGATTCACCGTACAACCTCGAGCGTCACCGACTATACCAGCTACTACGTAAACGCATTATATATAAAATATATGTCATAAAACAATGGAAACTCTCTTCATCGAATCCTAACAAACGCGCGAACACGAGTGAGTGTGCGTAATAACATACGTATAGTAAACGTAACTCTGTGCACTCCGATACTGTGCTACTGATACGTCGTCCGAATTGCCGAACGTCACCACGGGATTACATCGACGACAGTCGATAACTAACGATAACTCTAACGGACTAGCTACGATATATCCACCGCTCACGTCGATCAACAGCGCGCGATGCAATCGAGACTCGGCCCTTCTTCATCACACTTTTGTGAAACCGAATGCGCGAGAGTGGTGAGAGTGGAGTGGATATGTGGTACAGCGACTATCGATATGTACATCACACATACACACACACACACACACACACACTGGTATCGTGTATATAACAAGTGATAACGTGATACTGACAATCTAAGGAACTATTTATACTCTCTAATCGTAACATGCGTAAATCCCCTATGATGATACCTTCTAACATATCTACGCGACCAGAGGCCGAGAGAGAGCTGACCTTTAGCGCACTGTTACCGGAATTTCTACGAATTATCGTCCCTCGCTACGGAGGACTCTTCGCCTAATCCATTAGATTAGCCACGAATAACCGCCGATAACCGGGAGCGCCGAGCCCGGGCTCCCGAATAACGAACTCGGGATCGTTAGCTTTTTGCGCAACGATTGTGCTTGCGCGGCACGTCTTTCGCCTCGCGTCGGCAAAGATTGAAACCCAGACCTAACGGATTTTATTACCATAGGATAGGACGGGGGCAGGTCGCGGGGGTTAGCGCGCGGCGTTTCCGAGACGTGGGATTTGAACGTGGGACGTCATCAGCCCGGCGCATCGACGGCGCCGAAAATCGAAGGGAAAACAACAAATCTCCCGATGAGCCGAACCTCGCGCACTAGCGAGGGCCAGTGCCGCGCGCACTCGCCACGACTGTTTCGAGCAATTCACTTTCTTCTCGGTGTTCCTGACGCTAAAGTCGAGCCCGGCTCGATCAAGCCGGGGAAGATGTACGCGCTGCGCGCCGCACGGCACGTTCTCCCTTCTGCGGCGGGGGAAAACCGCCCGGCGTGATTTATCGTGTTCTTTCGGCAGCAGGACCCGGAAGGTTCGCCGTGTGCTACGGCGCGAGTGCGCGATCAAATGCCTTCAAACAGCCAACGGACGCGTATCTCGATGTCTCGATGTTTGTATCGTACGTGAACGTACAGATCGCGATTTCAACAGACAACTCTCGATATCGATAAGTCTATCCAGATTCTAACATCCCGAGCAAAAAATTGTTAAGACCATCCTTATGAAGCATAAGACCCCGGTAAGGCTGCGAGTAGGATGCCCTAAAAAGGGATGCCTCATTATTATACATTAGGTCTCGAGATTGATCTTTTAGGGATGTGCCTTGGATTTAACAAGTAAGGCTTTGATAGGAAAAAGCTGAGAAGGGCTGTAGAAGGATTTTTTGAGGATGCCTTGGATCTAATAAATAAGGCTTTGATAGAGGAAAGGCTGAGGAGAGCTTTGGAAGGATATTTTAAGGATGCCTCAGATCTAATAAATAAGGCTTTGATAGAGGGAAAACTGATAAGGGCCTTAGAAGAATTTTTTTAGAGATGCCTTAGATTTTAAGAAACAACGCTTTAACATAGAAAACTGATGTGGGCCTTAGAAGGATCTTTTAAGGATGCTTTAGATATACAAAATCAGGTTTTGTTATAGAGAATTAATAAGATCTGAAGCGTGTAATAAAATTGTCATGGTTTAGTATCGTTTTAGTAGGTACGCTCTATCTGGTTCTTTTAAAGATTTTTTAATTATACCGTAATTGAAAACAAATTTTATTAGTTTTATTAATTGCCACATTCATTGGTCTCTTCCAAGGATTTTTTCAGTATTGCCTTCGTTTTGAAATGCAGCAAATTTCAATAAAAACAGTAGCAGGATTTTTATGTGTAAAGAATGCTATATTTTATTGTAAAGTATGCTATATTTTTAAAATAAAAAAATCTTGTTGTATACTAACAAGGTTATAAAGGAATAACGAAATTGCAGTCTAAATTTATTGGAATGAAGAGAACGAATATTTTTTTACTCAAGCAATAATAAAAATATTTCCTTATAAGGCCCTCGTAATATTGCCTTGTAAGGACCCTTTGAACCATTTGTTACACATCTTGTAAGCGTCTGTAGGCCCTTTCTATCCCTACTAAGGGCCCGATTAATGTTAGGGAAGAATAATCAGGTCCTTGTACCAGAACCCTGTTAATTTTCTACTCGGGATTTCAGTTCGTGTCGCGCGTAATAAGCGGCGTACGCCTCTCTCCCCCCTCCCTCCCAAAGTTTTTTCGTCGCTTATCGAGTTATCAGCAGCGCGAGAGGATTTTGCGCGCTATCGCGAGGAAATTTCGAGCGCACGCGAGCGATTTGTGCAAATACCCCAAGAATAACAATACCCGTTAGACATCACGACCAGCTAGCGCAGACCGTTAGCTGCTCTTCTACTTCTTGTAGACTTTGTCGCGCATCTACATATTATCGAGGATCGAAGACACGCGGGAAAATCGGCGGAATCGGCGAAACAAGAGCCGCGGCAGCCGGTTTGCCCGCTTCGCTCTCTCGTGATGCCATTGTCGCGCACATCCGCCGAACCTTCCAGGTCGCGATATCAAGATACACCGCGTGGCCCTGGATACACGTAGATAACAATGAGTCAGGACGAAGACAGCCTAGAGCACACCACGCGGGAGGATCAACGCGAGACATCAACACCACCGTGAGACCTTCAGAGACCTGCCATCACTATACATGTATGTACACAAGTCGCCTGTCATACGCTTCCCGCTGCTTTCCGCGCTTGAGACCGCGCGTGTCCCGGTCGTCGCGTTAGCGGTGTTTCAGGCAGACGGTAAAAAGACAGAGACGTAACAAAACGGTTATGCATGTACACGTGGGCAGAAAGAAGCGTCATGCGGTGCAGCCAAGCGTGCGATGCTGTTTACCTGCGAACGGCACGTCGCCGAAGTACTCCTCGACGTTATCCGTGGACATGCTCTTGTCGGAGAGGGACACGCTGGACAGAGAGCCGCTGGACGCGTCCAGCGAGCCGCCGGCGGGGAACTGCAGCAGGTCCTCGTCCGTTTCCGTTTCCATGTCGCGAGACCTTCGTTTGTACACCTATCGACACAGATCAAGGTTCTTCGTGAGGAAACTGCGACAACTCTTTCGCTCTCTCTCTCTTTCTCTCTCTCTCTCTCTCTCTCTCTCTCTCTCTCTCTCTCTCTCTCTGTCTCGCTCGCGAGCACGTGCCGTGCGAACGCCGACACCGGCGCGGCGGAATAGCTCGATATCGCGCGTGCATTTTTGCACTTTTTTTAATATCTGCCGCGCAAAATCGCGCTGATCACGTTGTTGGATTTATGACAGTCGCGTTTTACAATTTGCCCGCGACCACTATTACTCCGGCGTATCGCCGTTATCGCGAGATTGTCAACATTCGTGTTTTATACACGGATATTTACAGTCGATATAAAAATTCCCCCCGCGTGCCGCCGCCGCGCCTCCGCCTCTGCCGCCACCGCCGCCGCCGCCGCCGTTGCCGCACGCTGCGCCGCGATAGCAAATCGCACGATGGAAAAATGAAGCCAATCCTGTCGCGATGAAAATTTATTGGAACGGAACGTCCGCGCAGGCACGCGAGAAATATACCATGTAAATCGGAGGGAAAATAAATACGCGTGGTCAAGCTAAAGCATATTTATATATTCGAATAAAAATCAGGTATACCTTTTGACATTAATTCTTTCGATTCCGCTGACGGCGAGTCATAAATGACAAATATAATATGATTTTTCCAGGCACTCTCGCGAATTTTATGATACACGCGGAATCGCTGCCTCAAACGAGGCGGCCTGCGCGGCGGCTGCAGCCGCATCGAAATTATTACATCCAACTATACGCGTCAAAGGGAATTTTTATTGTTTGGATGAAAAAAACAACAGAGCAAAAAAAAAGAACTCGCACAATGCCGGTGATAATTAAAGTTACAGCTCTCCCCCCCCCCTCTCTCTCTCTCTCTCTCTCTCTCTCTCGACACGTGCGCGTAATTCTCGTGTTACATGTCTATGTTGAATATTTATATTCCGTGATATTAATAACCAGCTGTGACGAGAGCGGTCAACCTAACGCCATTTACGTTTAATAGCGACGCCTGTAAGCCACCGCGAATTGCGTTACGCCACTCAAAGAGAGACGTCGCGTTTTGATTTACTAAGTGCAAACTGCGAAACGACAGCTCGCTATTTCATCGCGCGTCCCAGAAAGCTCTAACGCAATTAAAATCCGACGTCACACAGGGCCGACAGACACGCTCGCGGTTGCGTCTGTAAAATGCCGCGAGAGAGAGAGAGAGAGAGAGCGCGAGAGAGAGAGAGAGAGAGAGAGAGAGAGAGAGCGCCGAGAGAGCATCTCGAGGAGACAGCCGGAAACCGTCGCTACAAATTCGCGAATTTCTCTCTCTCCTATGGCAACGGAGAACGAACATTCGCGAGGCGAAGTCAGACAGGCATAGAAGCCGAGGGCTTCATTATTCAAAGGGTGTCGGCGTCTTGCATTCTGCCGCTCTACTGGATTCGCGGAAGTTGACGGGTGAGAGGCAACCATCCGTAGACGGTTCTCCCATCTCTCCACGTCCTCCGACAGCTTCACGGGAGACCCCTCTGCCGCCCTTGCCGGAGGGAGGAAGGGGCCGCAGAGGCTGTCTTCGGTTGCCGTAATGGCGTTCGATCCCCGTCATCAAATCATACCCCGCCGCTCCACGACTATTGCGAATTACGCGTCGGCCCGATCGAACCGCATAGGCTACCGCGGTCATTAGTCGCGCGAGCGCGTGTGTGGCCCGAGACTTCGTTTAGCGAAGTATGCCCTCCCCCCCCTCTCGGCAAAATCCCCCCGCGACGTCCGCCGCGTCGGCCGACTAATTGAAATTAATCCGGAAACGCGTGGGATCGCTCGCTCTCCGCGTGGCGCGGCGCGGCGTGGGACAAAGGGATTCCACGGGTCATCGAGCACGAGAAAAGGATGCGTCTCAAACAAACGTGCGCGCCCGTCAAACACGAGAACGATCCGCGCGATGAAGGAGACATCGATCAGCTCCCGCGCGGGCACGCCACGGCAATGTACACAGGAGCTCGGGCGTCTTCGCCGACTCCTTTCCACATATATTCACTATGTGATATTTCGTCAAGCGTGTATAGTCGACTGAAAGACACGGATTGCGAGTGCATATAGGGAACGGCACAGAGAGGAGCCGGGACGGATGACGGAGAGACGCCGCGGAAAGAGCAAAGAGGAAGGGAGGGAGGAAGCGAGCGAGCGAGCGAAAGAGAGAGAGAGAGAGAGAGAGAAGGAGGAGCAGGAGTGCGGTGGAAGCTACGTGGTGCGCTATGGATATCCATTCGCGGTGGATGGAAACTGAACGCAGTCGGTCTCACAGCAGAACGATCATAGGGCGACGCGCAAACGGCAGCAAACGAGCGAGACAAGCCGAAGGCAGACGGCGGCGGCGGCGGCGGCGGCGGCGGCGGCGGTTGCGAGAGAGGCAGAGGGTCGGCTCCTTGTAAATCGCATCACAGATCAAACACAGCTTGTATATTAAACGTAACCTGCTAAGACGCCGCAACTAGACCGCTTATCTACTGTCCAAGACGCGGCGGGTCAAGCGAGAGCACTAATGGCGGCCGGGCGCGAGCGCGCGCGTCGCGCCGAGCTCCGTCGCGGCGCCTCGCCGGCGACCGCTCGACGGCGGAACGACGCGCGATACCGACGTCCGGGCTGCTCGGCTCGCCCGAGAGCTCGCGGTTGCCCGCGGACGAAATTAAACCGTCGGCGCTCCTCCGGGGTGTACCGCGCGTCCTGACGCGTCACCGGATACGCTTTCGGGGCTTTCGGTATTCCCGACGTATGAGAGAGATACGCGCGCAGTCTCATGCATTCACGCATACAGCCGAGAGCGTCTCTCAGCCGATTGCCGTACTCGCCGTAAGAGCAGCCGAGGATGCGAGATTGAACGGCGCCGTGGCGCACGCTTCGCCGCGCGCGACGGTATCGCAGAGACGCGTTTCGTTCGTTCGTTTGAGCACGCGAACCGCGGAATTCCCGCGAGAGATCGACAATCCTCGGGCGATCAGCGATCGCTCGGCCCGGCCGAGCTTAGGCGACGCTGCTCGATTCTCGACCGTCGCCGGTTTCATCGTCGCCCGCGCCCTCGCCCTCCTCTCCCTCCAAAATCGGCCCTTCCTTTCCGCGGGCGGGAGATGTCGACAAGTTGAGAACGATCGCACGCAGGCTGTCTGTCGATAACGCGATAACCCGCGCGGTCACATGACGGCAGGAATTACGCGAGCCCCGGAAATCCGTAATGAGACGCTTATCGCGCGCTCTTAATGATCGCTCGTTAACCGAGCGCGGTGCGTCTCTTCTTTTGCGCCGCGGAACAATAGCCGGCGATACGAGAGAGTCGCCAACACTCACCTGGCTGAGCGGCCGGATGCGCTCGTGGATGGACTTCTCCGCCTGCATGGCCGAAGGTGGTGGATGATCGGGCGTGGGTGGTTGGACGTAATGCGTCGGGCTGGTCGGCAGCAGCATCTGCACGCGCTTGAGACGCTTGTCGGTGGCCTCGCGGCTCTCCAACGCCGGCTGCTCGTCGATGACCTCGCGCTTCTCGTCGAGCAGGCTCTCCTGGGAAGACTTGAGGGTGAGGAAGGCGTTCGACACGAACGTCTGCTCCTGGACGACCGCGTCGCCGTCGCTGCACGGCGACTTGTCGGCGCACGAGCTGCTCTCCGGCTCGTAGCTCTCGTACGCGTGCCTGCGCAGCTTCCTGCGCGGGTTCAGCATCTTCACCGGCCGGTTCTCGTAGATGGACGTGATGGCCACCGGCTCCACGTTCGGCTCGCGCTTCTCCTCGCCGCCGACCAGCCTGGACTTCATCTCCACGTACTGGTCCACGCTTCTGGTCACGTGGCGCAGCTGATCGCGCCGTTTCTGAAGCTGCTCGAGATCAATGTGACTGCGCGCTCCGCTGCGCGCCAAGAACAAGTACTCGTAGTTGCTCGGCCCCACCGAGCTGTCGGCGGACAGAGACATCTGCGTCTGCAGGTGCGTCGGGGACACGGAGAGATTCCGCCTGGGTGGCTTCTTCGGCGGCGTCGGCTGCGGCAGAAGAGACGGATCTTTCTCGTGGATAGCCTCCTCCTCCTCCACCCTCCCCCCCAATTTCTTCGATCCTCGATCGGATATTTTGAGCTTTCGCGGTTCAGAGAGACGTTTCTTTCGCGTCTCCGGCTTGCCGGTGCCGTGGATCCTTCGCGGGTCAGTTTGCTGAAACTCGTCAGCTTACTGCTCCCCGAGTAGAAAAATTAATAGGACTCTGGTAAGGGCCTGATTATTTTTCTCTAACATTAATCGAGCCCTAGTAGAGATACAAAGACAAGGGCCCTACAAGATGTGTAACAAATGGTTTAACGGGTTCTTAAAAGGCAATATTATAAGGGTCTTATAAGGCAATATTAATAGAGCCTTATAAGAAAATATTTTTATTATTGCTTGAATAAAAATATCCGTTCTTCTCATTCCAACAAATTTGGACTGTAATTTCTTTATTTCTTTATAACCTTGTTAGTATACAACAAGAACTTTTTATTTTAAAAAATATGGCATACTTTACAATAAAATATAGCATTCTTTACACATAAAAATCCTGCTACTGTTTTTATTAAAGTTTGCTGCATTTCAAAACGAAGGCAATATTAGAAAAATCCTTGGAAGAGACTAATGAATATGACAATTAATAAAACTAATAAAATTTGTTTTTAATTACGGTATAATTAAAAAATCTTTAAAAGAACCAGATAGAGCGTACCTACTAAAACGATACTAAACCATGACAACTTTATTACACGCTTCAGATCTTATTAATTCTCTACAACAGAACTTGATTTTATATATCTAAAGCATCCTTAAAAGATCCTTCTAAGGCCTACATCAATTATCCACGTTAAAGTGTTATTTTGAAAAATCTAAGGCACCCCCAAAAAATCCTTCTAAGACTCTCCTGAGCTTTCCCTATCAAAGCCCTATTTATTAAATCTAAGACATCCCGATAAATCTTTCTAAAGCCCTCATCAGTTTTCCTTACCAATGTCTTATTTCGTAAAATCTAAGGTATCCCTAAAAGATCCATCTCGGGGCCTGATGTAGCAATAATGAAGCATCCCTTTCTAGGGCATCCTACTTTCAGCTTCATCGGGGCCTTATACTTTATGAAGATGGCCCTAACAATTTTTTGCTCAGGTCTCCCCGAAGAAGTGAACTGAAATGTTCACGAAACGTCGGGAACAAACCCACGGTGTGGATCTACGGCACCCGGAAACCGATCGCGAACCGATTCTCGATATTGAAAACGCAGGAAACGGAAGAGCGATAAAACGAGACGCGCCGCCATCTGCGTGTTCGCTCGAGCTTCGCGCGAGCACGCGAGGCCTTTAATTTCGATTAGCCGAGGCTCTTACCGAGACTTTACTGTTGGAAGCGGGGCTGTGCAACGAGCTAGACAAGGGTGCCATCGGCAAGTAAATCCCGCCAGCGCTGGAATCGTTGGGCAAACAACGGCGGTCCCGTGGGCTCGGGCCGCCGACGCTCGAGGATGAGGACACGCTCAATTGGTCGGACTCTCTGCCACCCCCGTATCCCGTGGGCAATGTCAAGGACAGGTCCTCCGACACGAAGCTACCCTCCATTGTACCGCGCGGCACCGGCGGAGTTTGGTACAGTCCGCTGTCGGAGCCCCTGTGCAACGAAAACTCGACGCCTCAGTGGAGCCGCCAGGATGAGCCGCCTGTCGTCTCGGAGCCGACGACGAGGGGGAATCGATTCCGCGGATCGAGCACGCGATCGCATTCGATCGAAATCCCGCGCGCCAGAGAGAATATCTCTCTCTCTCTCTCTCTCTCTCTCTCTCTCTCTCTCTCTCTCTCTCTCTCCCCCCCTCCCTCTCTTTCTCTCTGCGGCTCGTTCTTACCGCAGACTGCAACTTGCCGAAACTGCAGTATTTACAGACTCGGTCCACGAACGCGCGCGACGAACGCTCTACGAGAGTGCATGCATATGTTGGCTAACGCTAGTCTCAACTACGACTTGGTGTCAACAACGCGACGACTGACCCGTTATGAAAAAAAAAAGTAACGTGTCGTATCTAGTATTGCAACTATACTGTGCAGAATGTATGCATGTCATTACCGTGTGGTGTCGGGTGGTAATGGTGTTCTTTTGCTAGTGTTTTGTGGTATATCTTCAGGAGTTTGGTCGGAACTTTCGAGAGTATTTATAGAGTTGAGAGTGTCGGATAGGGACATAAAGACGCTGTCGAAGACGGAACTGGGGTCGGAGTCCTCTGTCTGCTGGAGGGCCCTCCGTACTCCGTTCACCGGCTCTCCGTTCTGCTCGTCTTCGCTGAAAACGCGCATCCCGCTACATCAACCGACATCGGTCACCAACTCACTTGCGATCGCACATCCAAAGCCAAGCAACACACAATATAAGTCGTATGCGCCAGTGAGAAAAGGACTACGCAGTAGCGCTGCTAGCCAAAACTACCAGTGAGAAGATCGGGTTCAACCAACGCGAAGCGGAAGAACCGTCTGAATCCATCTCGGTCCGCGACACTAGCGATGTCCGATCATCTCTCGCGAGGCCGCGCGCGAAAATCGTCGAGCGTGTCGTCGAGCGAATGAAAGCGCTCGCGAGAGCGAGAAGTGAAGACATAACGCGCGGTATAAGGGAGAATGCAAATGTAAGTCGCGAAGAAAAGACACGCGGTAGTCTCTCCATTGACAAAACACGCCTCGGTCGCGGGGACATTCACAGGCGAGCGGCGACTTTTTAACGAGGCCACGTCTCGACGACGACGAGGACGGGACATGGCGAGCGCCGGCCGAGGGAGGAGGAGGAGGAGAAGCGGAAAAGAAGCCGGCGGCTGGGGGGTTGCGGAGGCCGCGCGCTCTCGCAGCACGGGGAAGAGAGCGATGGTTATTAGTTTTATGCTGAGACGGGCTAACATTTACATTGTTTAACGTGATGGATTCATCTCGAGGCGGCCAAGCCGGGGCTACCGACGTCAAACATTGATGGTGGAGAAGTGCGGAGAACATCAACGGCAGCCAGCACCCACGTTCTATCGCCCACTCTCTCTCTCTCTCTCTCTCTCTCTCTCTCTCTCTCTCTCTCTCTCTCTCTCTCTCTCTCTCTCTCTCTCTCTCTCTCTCACTCTTTCTCTCTGTTCTACTCTCTCTCCCCCGCTTGCCGCGCGCACATACACACGTCGCGCGACCCTCTTTGTCCTTCCTTCGTTCTCTTGCACTCCACTTTTCGCTCAGCGCTCCGCTCTCTTTCACCCCCTACGTCTTCGCCTCTACATCATCGTCCCTCCTTCTCGCTCGCGCTGCCGCCGAGCCAACTAGTCGGGCTTAGCAGCTAGAGCGGTAGCACTGGCACACCGAGAGTACCAATGGGGTGATGCAGCGGGGGTGACCCAGGGGCGAACGAGGCGGTCGGACCCACCATCGCCTGCCTACATCAGGAAAATTAAACCAAGCCAAGCGGTGCTTAACGCGCTGGGGCTACACGCGGCGGCCGTGCCACCACCTCCTCCAACCTCTTCCTCCACCTCCGTTTTCCGCCACCCTCTCGCGCGCCACCCCATATATCCAGGTTCCCTTTTCGGTCCGAGAACCTCCACCTCCAACCTTCTCCCTCTGCCTCCTCCTCCCCCTCCTCCTCCACCTCCTTTTCCTCCTCCTCCTCCTCCTGCGGAGTAACAGCGGCGGCAGCGGTAGCAGCAGCGCCAGCGCCAGCGCCAGCCGTCATCATCCCGGAGCTTGGCCGGTACTCACTCATTCACTCCGTGTTCCGTCCACGTCTACGCTTTTGTTTGTCCAACATCTCCTATATTAAAGCACCGCGGCGCGGCGGGCGGCCGCCGTGCCGTGCTGTGCCGTGCCGTGCCGTGCCGTGCCGTGCCGTGCCGTACGCCGCACCTATATTATACGGAGTCTTTTTTTTTTGCAAAAATATCGCCGCGCGCCGCCGCGCTTACCCACCGCGATGCGATGCCGTCGCGCGGTTTTTATTCCCTTCGAGAGACCATCAGAGAAGAAGACGGCTATCCGGATGAATAGGGGAAAGGCAGTGAGAGCGAGGTGAAGGGCGGGCGGAAGGGAAGGGAGAGTACGAGGGGAGCACTTTCTCACTGCACGCGCGAAGTCGCGCGATCTGCTCGGATGGTAATACATGAGAATGCACGAGTATGCGCGCGGTAATACGCGCGCGCGCGCGCGCGCGGGGGGAGGGCGACTCTTACCTTCGTAAGAGCGCGTGGAATGAACGCGATCCGTTCGAGCAGCGTATCGCCATGCGCGCGCGCGCGTGTCGCCAAAGTTGACGTTAATTAATGCCCCAGTTTTTGCACGCGTAGGCGTAGGGGCGTACTTATCAAACGGCGTGTGTGTACGCGTCGATATTATTACGCTGTCTTACGAGTCGCTAATTATTATACGCTCATAATATTCGCGTAATATTCCGCTCGACATAGCTTAACGTGTTCAGTTGCCGCCACCGGATTAATATCTCGCTAGTGTCACCAACACGTACCGCATATGCGCGAGCGCGTATCGTTATCTGCTCGCGGTATGTCGTGGTAACTCCGTGCGCGAGCAGGCCAGAAATACGATTCAGCGCCGGATACACCGTAAAAAACATACAGCACACAACACACACACACACGCGCGCGCGCGCGCGCGCGCACGCATGCGTCGGATGAAGCGGGCGGTGGATACTCACAAGGACATGACGGAAGTGCCGGATACGCGACGATCGTCGTCCCGCGGCTTATGATAGAACTGCCACTGAGTAGGCGACGTCCCCTCCGCGGGGGAGAGATCATCCCCCGGGCGAACGTTTTCGTAGGGGCTGCCCAATGAGTCGCCACCCTGGACCGGAATCGGCGGCAAGTTCTCGCTGTCAGCGTCGCTCTCCACACCGGAGGAAGACCGGTGCCCTGTTTGAGTTCGGCAATGCGTGTAATCGCCTACGCAATACGGTCGCTTTCACAGAGCTCCGCGCGCGTCTCATCCCGCCGCGAGTTCGCGGACAATCTCATCGCGCGGCGAGAGCGAGAAGAATGAGCGAAGGCCGAAGGCCGAAGAAGTTCGAGCCGATCTCTCTTTTTTTCGGACACGTCATATACGCGAATCGGCGATATCAATCGAGCCACTGACGGCGGGATTGGTGGCGGTGTCGCACGACGAATCGCACAGCGTACGCGGCAGCGGAGCTCCTGATTAATCACATAGCGTAACGTCGTGCGAGTACACGCGCAAATTTTTATACGAGGCTAAGGGCGATTTAATTAAACGCGCCGCGGCAAACTAAAAGCGCGCGTACCTTCGCGCGGCGAGAGTCCCACTAATTACGCAACCCCTTGTACCTATATATATATATATGTGTGTGTGTGCGTGTGTACGTGTATACATATATATATATATATATATATACACACACACACACACACACACACATATCGGTCATGATGTTGCGCGGAAGAAGAAAATAAATCGTATGCCTGCAGGCAAACGCGAGCGTACTTTTTATCACCGCCGTGATATCTTGAGTGACGTGCGGCGGAAACTGTCCCAGAAGATCAAGCACCGTGTTCTGCCGGGAATCCCTAATGCCCAAATCCACTCCGCGATCTAAAAGCGCCCGTACCACTTCCATCTTGCCGCAGAGCGCCGCCTCATGCATCGCGGTGCCCGCTGACGTCCTCGTATTGACGTCAACTCCAGCGGCAAGGAGAACCTCCACGACCGCTCTGCAACAAAATTATGCCAGCATCTCATTGCGCTTCGTTTTGCGTGTCGCGTGCGTGACAAGTGTTAATAAAGAAACCCGCTAGGCGTTCCCGCGATTGTTCGGGGAATCGCGCTTGGGGTTCACTTGGGGTTCAATCGCTGACACGGCCAACCAGATAGCATCGTGTTTTGTTAATCATCGTCCTGCGAAACAAGAAACAGAAACAAAGCCATGAACTTTTCTACGCAGACGGAACGCTTGGCACGAGTCCGTGCGAGGATATCTGAAAAGGACGCAGCCTGCGACGCAGGCACTCGATCTTTCTTCAACTTTACTCGTAATGAAGAAAACTAGAGGAAGATGACATTTCTGTGGATAGTGAAGGGGGAATATCTGTACTTTGTATCTTATCTTGAAAACTCTCACAAGAAGGAGCAGAATGTACCTAAACTCCACTGAAAAACTCACAAGATAGATTCCGCATAAAAGAATAAGTAAGAAAGTCTTGGTGAAAAAAATACATTCCCCCTCAAACTTAGTTTCTAAAATATAGCTGCTCATAGTCTTAAATCGTTTTAGAAAAAATAAGTAACTAGGCACATATGTTTGCAAAGATTGTTCTAAAATACAGGCCCATAATGTTAACGGAAGAGAATATGTTTTTTTTTATTTCACTCGCAACAAAAACGGAAATTATCGAAACTGATAGATATCTTCAAAAATAGATGTGTTGTATCAACATTTTTAACCTGCGACGTATTTTTTTTGTATCGCCTCCTGAAGGGTAAACCTAAGCTTTTAAGGACATATGTTTACAAGGAACATCAGCGAAGTGTATGTCTCCGATTTCGACGAAACTTGATATATTTGTAGAGTAGCCAAAAATAAGAGACCCATATTTTTTATCGGCAATGGTTCAAGATTAAGAGATGAAATTGCCCCTCAAAGTTTCATCCCCCTTATGTCGATAATTATTGCAGATAGGAAAAAACTTTTTAAACAAAAACTATACAGTTTTTATGGCGTACAATGGCGTTTTTGTTTAAAAAGTTTTTTCCTATGTGCAATAATTATCGAGATAGCATAAAGGGGATGAAACTTTGAGTGCCAGTTTTATTCCTTAAACTTGAGCCATTGCTGATACAAAAATATGAGTCTTTTATTTTTGGCTACTCTACAAATATGCCGAGTTTCGTCGAAATCGGAGACACATATTTCGCGGAGATGTTCTTTGTAAGATTCTTTTCCTCATTTCTCAACACGAAATTGTCCTGCCAAAAACGACAATTGTCGGTAGAATTTAGACACCCTGTACCTGAAAGATCTATAGGTGAGACATATTCGGGAAAATATAAAATAACAACCCTCCCCTCCCGACTGTTGGCAGGCGGCGAGATAGAGATCGGATTCGGGAATCTCCCCCAATGAAATAGAGAGAGAGAGAGAGAGAGAGAGAGAGAGAGAGAGAGAGAGAGAGAGAGAGAGAGAGGAACGCGCGTCTCCAGTTGCCTTCAGCTCAGCCTTCAGCGGTCGTTATCGAGCGCGAATTATCGAAATTCCAGAAACGCATCCGCCGGCGGCGCCTAACCGAGAAAACTTAAAACGCAGATTTCGCCGCTTTTCTGCCAGGAGGAGGGTGCGCTGCGCATCGACTACGGTGACCGCAGTCGTCCGACGTGTATAGTATTGACGGCCGAAGATCGGATTCACGTGCACCTATGTTGTTATTACCGTAGCATAGGGGTATTTGTATACTGGCTTACCGAGAGCACCGATATTGAATCCGATAATAGACATTACTCCGCGTCCGCCGCCGCCGCCACCGCCGTCGCTACTCCCGCCTCCCCCAACCCCTCATGCCTGCCTGCCTGCCTGCCTGCCTGCCTGCCTGCCTGCCTGCTGCCAACTGATCCCTCTCTGCTGCCAGCCCCCCTCTGCTCTAGCCCCCGATATAGCTGCCGCTGGTAGATCCACTAAATATCGTGGTGCGCGCGTGAAACGCGTGCGTGAGCTCGACCGTCGCAATGTACGCACCCCCGTACGTGCCCGCGTGCGCGCGTACACCTACCCCCCAGGGATTCTCAAACTCGCCGATACCAAAGTCAAGGTAATACCGATCCTCGGAATGCCTTCGGCATGTCGGAGGAGAGACTTGTGATTAGTCGAGGGAATATTTATGACGTGTCAGGGAGGACGAGAAAAATCTATATTACTATATATACGGAATAAGAGGCAGAAATGCGCGAGGCGACGACACATGACGTATGGCTGCTTCTTTAATTTCGTCCCACGTGAGTGGAGAAGAATTCCCACGATCGTTCGTGAGAGTGACTGCAGACGGTACGAGACGAAGATATTTATGTAACCTCTTATCGATGTATCGAGAAGATTCTCTTGTCGGTCCCGTTATCCCGTCACGGAGGCCGCCGCAGCCACGGTTTGAGAGACGCTGACCTAGTCCAAAACGTTCAAACAGTTCGTGCGTACGCGTTCACACTCGTACAGGCGCAAACGTCTCGCGCGCCGTTATTTAACCAAAATTCGAGCGATAAAATGTCACGTTCTGCACGCTCTCGCTCGCTCGCGCTATCTCTCTCCCTCTCTATTTCCCCCTCCCTCCCTCCTCCGCCTCACGCCGCCACCCCCGTCAATTCTGCTGCACCCTCGCACGTCGACATGGACGGAAAATGCAGCCACCGGACTGTATATCGCGATACGATCGCATTATAAGCGGCAAGCGACGGTTAAAGCGATTACCGGCTGCGAGGCTGCATAGAAAAACCGGCGTTATACCCGATTACAATGTGACTGCCGTTTCGTGGCGATTCACGATTCGATTCGACCGCCAACCGGGCTGTTCCGCGACCGTTCGCTCGTCCCCTCGCTGCTCTCTCTCTCTCTCTCTCCCTCTCCCGTCTCCGTGACGTCGATTATACGCGAAAAAAAAACAACGAACAAAAAAACAAAACTCAACGGGATTACGGACATCGTCCTGTTAAACGAAAGCGAATCGCTCGGCGGTGGACCGAATGCTGCACGATCGGGAGTAACGGAGACGTCACCGTGAAACGCAAGTCGCCACCGCAGCCGCGGAAGGGTTAGGAGGGGGGCGGCGGGCACCGAAGGACTACTTCGTAGTCGTCGAAGAATACTACGGCGAGACATTAATCTCCGCCATCTGATCATCACATCGGCCTGGTGTAATCGATTATCCGCTCGCTCCTTTGTCATCCCATTACGCGGTTCAATTAATCGAATAATATTACACGGCGGGAGTACATGGTTATGATTACGATATTATTTACCTCGCACACGCGCGTACGCGACACGCGTTCTTCTCCGTATTTCGACATTACGAAGATCACGGTACCGGCTGTGATGCCGATGAATCCTGTTTTTTTCCCCTCCCCTCCCACCCCCTCCTCTCTCTCTCTCTCTCTCTCTCTCTCTCTCTCTCTCTCTCTCTGTCTGTTTGTCTGTCTGTGTCTCTCTTTCTCTGCCGTTCACAACGAATGATATCTCGCTGCAGCATAGAATCGCGACTATTCGCTGCTATGGTCGCGATTAATATAGGTCGATACGTTTCGGCGGCAGTGATTAATACGATTCTCGTAATCGGGAGGCGGTCAGCAATCCGCACGGATGGACAGAGCGGCTGCCGGCGTGATGCGATCGGACGCATTCGCGTGGCTCGAGGAGGGACGAGAGGGCAATCGACGGGACGGTAATATGGGACGTGTAACCAGTAGAGGATTGGATCGGATCATGCCAGTCGGAGGACGTATATATCGCATTCGACGGGATTACGCAACGCGGTGCTCACTGATTGGCTCTAATGGCCAGCGCTGCAAATGGCTCGACATCGTTATGGTTAGCTCGAACGAGTCCATTGTTGTACTCGGATACAATACACGTCGCGCATTATCCAGTAATTAGCATGACCATTTCGCGGGAAGAAGTGATACGCGGTCCTTAGATAAACACAAACGAGTGACCCGAACGATGGCGGCGTCGGATTACGGATCCGATCGGCGTCGCCGCCGTGGACGGCAGAGCGCAACCCGGAAGCGACAGCGACCGGCGAAAATAAAGCGCAACCGGGCTAAACGAGACGGCGTCATTGCGAGAGACTGACGAGTGTGCGAATGGATTTTCAAGCGTTATTCTCAACGAGAGTGGCGTTCGGTGGCTGTATTCGCGCTCGTGTCCGCAAGTCGAGGGGCGAAACTCTCTTACCTGTGGCCATTGCGCGAGGCTAGGTGCAAAGGTGTGTGCGGGAAGATCAGAGACGAGGAAGAATTACGCAGCGGCTCGATCAATTCAGGGTGCGTCCGCACGAGCAGCTCCACGGTTTCCAATCTGTAAGAAGGGTGACGATTACGTCGCGCATCGGCGATTGCACTCGTCCGTGCCGCGCCGGACTCACGAGGAGCGCGCCGCTATCGATCGTGCGTGAGATCCCATAGCCGCGCAACTGCCGACTACACGCGCGGCCGCGAGAGAGAAATGTGTGTGTGTGCAGCCGAGAGAAGCGCCGAAAAACGTGGTCGCGTGCGCAATTTACCTGCCATATTGTGCGGCGAGGTCGAGCGCAGATTCTCCGCGGCTGTTGCGGATACTAGGGTCGCATCCGTAGTGCAACAGCTGTGCCACCACTTCCGTGTGCCCATACTGCGCCGCACAATGCAGTGCAGTTTCGTTATCCTTTGTCTATAAGCAAAATCGATATTTAGATTCTTTCGGATTATACGCACGCCGCTGATTCGCGATACAATTATACAACTTGTCCCGACTGAACCCCCCCCTCCGCCCTCCCCCTCCCCCGCAGCGCCCCCTTTATTCTTCATTCCTTTCCTCCTTTTCTCCTTTCGGTACGTAAAGTCTCTCTCTCTCTCTCTCTCTCTCTCTCTCTCTGCGCGATGCTCGACAAGACGCACTTTGGCTGCGCCGGAGACACCCCAAACGTGCAGCCCGCAATGATCGATTCATGCGCTTCATCGGCACGCCGCGCCGCGCGACGGCGGACCGGAACTGTCGTAAGATCGATGTTCTGCTATTACTAACCGCAAGATTCACTTTCGGCACCGACGGCCCTTGGCTGAGAATTAATCGTACAATTTCCGCATCCCCCGCCCAAGCGGCCAAATGAAGCGGCGAAGAGCCCTTGGCGTCGACGACATTGGTGGAAGCTTCGTATTGGAGCAGTAATCTGACCACGTCCCTGCAAGTGAACGTTGCGGGGAACGTTAGAGCGCACGACAGACGCGGATCGATCTCGAGAGACGCGCGAACGTCTCGACGGAGATCTCGACGAGATTCAAGAGACAACGTGCCACCCCCCCCCCGTCTCTCGTTCTCTCTAATATTCGCGAGGATGTACCGTACCTGTGGCCGTTTAGAGCTGCGTGGTGGAGGGCCGAGTACCCACTGGCATCTTGCACATTAGCTCCTGGTCCCCGACGAAGACTGCAAATGGAAAGAAATTTGTTCAGTCGTACGACAGTCGTAAGTCGACCACCTTCGCAGCTCCCAATACGCTATCAATCACCGCTGCGTCCGCTAGCCGAGTAGAAAAATTAATAGGGCTCTGGTAAGGGCCTGATTATTTTTTTCTAACATTAATCAGGCCCTAGGGATAGAAAGACGAAAGCCTTATAAGATGTGTAACAAATGGCTTAACGTATCCTTATAAGGCAATATTATAAGAGCCTTATAAGGAAATATTTTTATTATTGCTTGAGTAAAAATATTCGTTCTTTTCGTCCCAATAAATTTAGATTGCAATTTCATTATTCCTTTATATTGTTAGTATACAACAAGAATTTTTTATTTTAAAAATATAGCATACTTTATGATAAAATATAGCATTCTTTACACATAAAAATCCTGCTACTGTTTTTATTAAAGTTTGCTGCATTTCAAGACGAAGGCAATACTAGAAAAATCCTTGAAAAAGACTAATGAATATGGCAACTAATAAAACTAAAAAAAATTTGTTTTTAATTGCGGTATAATTAAATAAGATCTGAAACGTGTAATAAAATGGCAATTACACGCTTCAGATCTTATTAATTTTCTATAACAAAACTTGATTTTGCATATCTAAAGCATCCTTAAAAGTCTCTTCTAAGGCCCATGTTAAAGCGTTATTTCGTAAAATATAAAGCATCTCTAAAAAATTCTTCCAAGTCCCTTATCAGTCTTTCCTCTATCAAAGTTTTATTTGTTAGATCTAAGGTATCCTTAACAAATCCTTCTAAGGCCCTTATCAGCTTTTCCTATCAAAGCCTTTTATCGTAAAATTTAAGGCATTCCTAAAAGATTCTTCTAAGGCCCTTCTCAGCTTTTCTTATCAAAGCCTTATTTTGTAAAATCTAAGGTATCTCTAAAAGATCCATCTCGGGGCTTCATGTAGCAATAATGAAGCATCCCTTTTAAGGCATCCTATTTTCAGCTTTATCGGGACCTTATGCTTCATGAGGACGGCTCTAAAAATTTTTTGCTCGGGTATTTAAAGCCCCGATTGCCTGGACTGCGACTCGATTCTCGACAAAGTACGCATGTCGCGAAGACGAACGATGAACGAAATGAAACGAACAATGGTGGTTTCCGCGCGAGAGCTCGGGCTTCACCGGTTTTGCTGCCGGTGTTGGCGCGACGGGGGTTGCATCACCTTCAGCACACGAGGCCCACGCGGAAGAATCGCGGAAGATCGGTGCGTCGCCGGCCGGCCGGTTAGGCGGTGCACAATGGGCCGCAGGCTCGCGAACAGGAACAGGCTCGCTAATGAAGCTTCCTGCGTCCAACACATGTTCTCATTACGCGCCTTTGTTACGCCCGCGCGGAGATAAATGTCGCGCCCCCGCAAACACCGTGTAAACGGCGGCGGCAGCGGCGGCGGCTCCCTCGGGAAAAGCGGAAGAGGCCGCCCGCTATATACGTAGCGCGCCCCGCGCGCGCTCCTCTCCTCTCCTCTCCAGCGCGACTTATGACTCCCGCCCTCTCTCGCATCACCTTCCTGCTTCCTTTTATTGAATCGGATATCCAGATATTCCTGCAACGCTTTGCCCATAGAGGAATTTCTCGTTATCCCGTCTCTCGCCAAGTGGATTTGATTGGAAGAACGGGTGGGGAGGGGTGCGGAGGGGGGGGAGAGTTGGCGGCTATTCAGCCACCCTCGAAGCGTTGAGTATCCGTACTCAAAGGCGCTCGAATTGACTGGATTTCGAGACTATCCGGAAAGAGAGGCGAATAAAGTTTGTACAAAAGTGAATTCTTTGTTTTTTTTATTTTTATTTCGCGAAACGCGAGAACGGGAGAGACCGGAGTCGACCGCCGGCCGGCCCGTCGGCGAAAGAGACGGGAGGGAAGAAAAAGGAGAGAGAAAACGGAAAATTAGCCATGCGATCGGGAATGAAATTTCTATTTGAAAATCGCCCATCGCGCGGATGCGCGCGCGCGAGAACTATTGTAGGCGCGAGGATAGAACGTTCTCGTATGACGTAATGGCCGATAATGGTGTGAAGAGTCACAATTAATGTTCTCATTCCGCAGTAATAAAGTTCGAGCGATCGCATACGTGCCGTATGAGCGACGGTATTGCCTAACCGGCACAGTCATTCGACATAATATTGCTGTAATGCCGGACACGTAACGGTAAGTTTATTGCCGACACCTAATTAACCCGGTAAATCTACCGCTCATTGTTTTCTCGTTGTTCTATGAGCGCACGCAACAATTGTAACACGTAGCATTATGGGCGTTAGAAAGCATCGGGTTTAAAGAATTACCGACGAGAGAAACGAATTGCGGCGACTGAGAGAGAGAGAGAGAGAGAGAGAGGGGGGGGGGAAGAGCGATACTTCCATATTCGATAAAATCGCGAGAGAGAGAGAGAGAGAGAGAGAGAGAGAGAGAGAGAGAGAGAGAAAGAGAGAAAGAGAGAGAGAACAGAATAATTAATAATCCGCATACGTTATCCAACAGTGAGAGTAATTGAACTGCGATCGATTATTCTTCTCTCCTTTTGTCCTGCGTTGTACCAATATATGTGTACGTGTGTCCCACTCTCATGCCAAGTGTACGTCTTAATGAGAAATGTTATTAAGCGGCATAATATTGACCTTAGGTGACTAATAAATGCCATAACTCGAGCATATGAGAGCGCGATATTTGCACAGCTCTTATATAACTTCGATATGAGGAGCGAGGCGCAAAAAATGTCCATGTACGTTTCACCCTCGCCGTCTATCCGCGGACTAGAGCCGTGTTTGTGTGTCAGGAAGAGGAGCGATCGTCGTCGCATATCGGCGCTTTCGACGAAGCGCAACGCACGCTGTAATCGTTACGGCAAGTATCGATGACGATGACGGAATACAGTCAAACAATTCGCGATACCTTAACGCGCGTGGCGATCGATTAAACACAGCACACCAGGCGACACAGCGATCGATTCGATTGATAATTAAATAGGAAAAGCGGCTTATAATTAAATCACCGATCGCCGTGCGTGTTAGTTCCGAGCGATCTAAATCGCTCGGAGAACCCCATTATCGACCGCAAATCGGCGCGCGTGCGAGGGAGAACGCCGAGACTTTTCCCTCATTAAGCGTACACGCACGCACGCACGTACACACACACACACATATACATGTTCCAGTCCCACGCCCACGTGACGTCGCCGTCAAAGCATCGCGCGCTCAGTTTACAAAACAATTACGTAAGCGGGAGGCTTTTTTCTACTATGAGCCGAGCCGGCACATCAAAGCCGCCATCATCATTAACCAACGTCGTCATTAACCCCTCGGATATCCGTATTCTAAATCGCTGACTTTCCGTGGGCGGCACGCGACGACGATCGACGTAGGCTCGAGAGTTCTTCCCCTTCGGCTCCTCCAAGAACCCTTACGCTATTGTAACGGAGATCAAAAAGGAAATTGTGTATCGCACGAGAGCGACGTCACGGCTCTGGCAAAAAGCGCGCGCGTACGTCACTCGAGCTTAAAAGAGAGGGAGAGAGAGAGAGAGAGAGAGAGAGAGAAAGGATAAACCGCGCGCGAAGAGAAGCAACGAATGCGCCCGTTGACGCCGATTTCCGTCCTTCTCGCGCAAATTGCATTTTTAACGATCGCCTTTCCCGCGCGGTGCGATCTAACGTCAGCTTGAACAATTGTCCGCAGTCTGATCGAATATGTTTCAGACCTTGGAAAATATATTTAAGGCTGAAACAAAATTTAGTTCTGCCTCCGTTAGACTTTTCCTCCGCTCTCGATTCTTCCTCTCCCGCGTTCGCGAGATGTAATTCGCGAATTCGTTTGGCCTCCTTTGCCCGATCGCAGAATTCCCCCCCCCTCCCCGCTCTCCTCTCACTCCATCAGTGTCTCACTATTTCGCCTTTTTCTCTCCTTCCTTCCCCCTCCCATATCCCCGCTCTCTCTTCCTCCCTTGCTCAATTGTCGAGCCGAGTCGACTGTTTGTTTTCCGCGCCCCAACGACAAAGAGGGTGGCGCACAATTCTTAAAGCCATGTACACGAACGCGTTGCGCCGTCATGCGTGCGAGTTTCTACACGCGCACACGCGTGCACGTACAATACGCGCGGCGCGCGTATACGGCGGGGACTCTCGTTGGAATGACCAAGGAGCACTCGCGCTCTTCGACCCTGGTTAGTGGAGAACATTTGACTCTCTTTTTCTACCTCGTTCTCCCCCTCCGCCGTAGCCCCGTTTTCCCCGGTGTCGCCCTTTCGCTTTTCGTCCGCCCCATTCATCGAGTTCATCCGCTCTTCCAAGTTCCTTAATTAAACCCTGAAGATTGTCTGCAAAAAGGACATCGCCCCGTCTCTGAACATTACGAATAGCACGGCGAAGGGCACAGGACGGATACAGGCAGGAGAGGGGGGGGGCGAGCGGAACCGAGACCATTGGTGGAAGGATCGTCTGTCGGGCAGCGTATAATGGTAATTTCTTGTCGGTCTTAATCAAGAAGTTGCGCGATCGAAATGGGCATCGTGGGTCAACTTCTAATAGCGTTAATAATCGTGGCCATTGTTCTTGTCGGACTCGGGGAAGAACAGGTGGTTAAGCGGGACGCTGGCCTCGGCTGGGGGCGAGCTTGCGATACGAAGAAGGGAAACCAATTTCCAATATATAATAACGATGACAACAAACTCGGAAACGGCGGGAAATGTCGGGCACGAATACTTGGACGGTTGTTGATCACAAGCGAGTGATCTCGACACAACGAGGAAACACTCCCAGCTCAAAAGCATAAAATAAATGCATTACGCGTGTAAAACATACAAAGTCTTCACTTCGCGCGTAAAGCGCGGAAGACGATAGCTCGGGGAAGTAGAGAGAACGATTTTTCTAAATCACAACGTTCTAATTATAATCGCCGCGTCGTCTCTCGGAGAGTGGATAAAAAAAAAACAGCATCTGTGTGCCGCATAAATAAATGCTAATAAATCGAGGTGACGCGCGATGACGAGCATGGAAGTCGCGCGCAGGCATAATATTAATGGAGCTTCCGTAAACACCTTAAGGGTGTAGCGGAGGTATTACAAATATAAAACGCGTACGGATAAACGGAGTCCTACAGAGCTCTTTTCGACCCCATGAGCGCAAGTGTTTAGCGCGGAGCGCACCCTCCTGCCGGAGGCAAAGCACAGAGGAAAACCAGGCTGAGAGTGACGGAGAAAGCGGCCGAGAGGAGCGAGAAAGAGGGACAGAGAGCGAGAGAGCGAGAGAGAGCGAGAGAGAGAGAGAGAGAGAGAGGCGGAAAGCTGTGAGGGTGTATACGTGCGAGGGGCGCATGCCAGGGCATCAATCGATAGTTTCCTCCGGCAAAGAAGAGAGGTACGATACGTGCTGACGTAGCCGAATGTCCTTCTTCAGGAGCACTCGACGACAGGTGCCAACGTAAAAAAGAGTCTTCTAAAGCACCGGCTCTTTAACACGGTTAGAGACGGAGCGGCGGAAAAGCGGCGACGTTTCGGACCCGTCGTCGTCGCGTCGGCTTCGTCGTCGGGGAGACGTGAGCGCGATGAAATTATAACGCGCGCATCCGCGGCGCGATGTGCAATTTAGAAAATATCGCGACCGTATCAAATATTGCGCGCTCCGCGCACAGCGCGCGCGAGCGGATGGACGCGCGATCGACTAGAATTCATCGAATTACAATTACCATGCGATTTAATCGGTCCGCGCGCAATTGTTTCCGATAAATTCCAACTTATTATATATCGCGTGTAAAACTAGAATCTCTCCGCGCTCGCGTAATTCACGCTGTCAAGAGCTGTCGATGCTTTTCACGGTCCCGTTCGCAAAATTCACATCCGCGAAATTCGCGTTCCGCGCGCGCGCGCGCGCGAGCACGAACACGCTCCGGTCTTTCGCGAGACCGTGATTAAAATTATCGCACCGACGCAAAGTCAACAGTGAGCGGCAGTGAACAAAGGATAAACACATTCGCGGGTGCTCGTACACGAAAAGTGGCACGTCCACTTCGCGATTAGCATCGCAAAATATTCTCGGCTTCCCCGGCTATCGCCGAGGGGCTCGGCGACGCTCCCTCCCTCTCTCCCTCTCTGTCTCTCTCGGAGCGGTCGCGTTTTATATTGCTTTTCTGTGATCTCGACGGGAAGGGCAAAAAGGCAAGCGCGCGTCGGGCGGTGAAGAGGTCGCGCGGCTTCGGGAGAACTTGCCGCGGGCAGGCTTTGTAGTTATGGACAAGTTGCGCGGCGTCGACGACAGACACGAGAGGCAATTCGTTAGAAGAGAACGGCACGTTCGTCATGATACATTTAGAAACCACCGACGGCGGATTGCCGCCCTCTTGCAGCCCTCAAGAGAGAACGACGGAGGGAAACTACGCGTCTCCCATCCCCGCCGCACGCATACACGTGTATCTTTGTGTGTACACGCTCACGTGAAAATGCGCGCTTTTTAATTGGTATTTTTCTTAGAAAATGATGTTGCAGCGGACAAACTCCCGAAGACCCCATCCGCGCGCCTAATTGCTGCAACTTTAATTAATGCCAAGAGTATTCCGATAACGTTACGTGTCACTATTAGTATTGCGCTAAATTCCCAGATTTGTTATTTGTACGCTATGATTGTATGTTTATCTGACATAACAGATCAATATTTATTCTAATCGAACTTGACTTGTCCTAATCCACAATAATCCGAAATTCATGGCAATAAATGACGATGGATGGTTGCACTTTCGACGTTTAATATGACTTGATAGAGCCGCGCGACTCAATTTTCAGCTTCGGTCCAAAGCGAGAATCAATCGATATTAAGTCGAGCAGTTGCCTCGCTCCGTTATTCTCGCTCATAATTCGCAGTTTTTCTCCGACAGTCGCGGTATATACGGCCGTTCAAGAGAAAAATATACAATGCGACCCAAGATTATGTATATTTATCGACAACCGCTTTTATTAGCGATTGTTCCAGCGGCGCTCATCCCGGAACAACAAACAGCCTTTCCCTCTTTCTCCCTCGCTCTCGCTCGTCGCCTCTTTGCACTTTGAGTCGCGCGGCGTTTGCGATCGCTCTTAAAATGCGTGAATGCGCTCATAGCACGTGTGCACGCACGCACGCACGCACGCACGCACGCACGCACGCACGCACGCACGCACGCACGCACGCACGCACGCACGCACGCACGCACACACGCACGCATGCACGCACGAGTCCCTCGAAAAACAAATCGTGAGCTTCTTGTGCCGCCGTCGCAGCATGACTTAATTAATGGGAGGACGAGGAGCGCCGACAAAGTCCGTCTTTGTCGAGCAGTTCGCGGCACTGGGTCAATAAAGAGCGCAGAGTCGACGACGGTGTTTCACTAATTACGCGAGCATCGCTCGCGTTCGGCACCGACGCGATCGGCGATCGCGGTTTAATTGAATGAGCCGAGGAGGCGCGCGGCGCGATAATAAATTCATTCGGACTCGCGTCTCCGAGTTCGATCAACACGTCCGCGGACTAATCGTCCGTTTAACCGCGAGACGGCCGGGGTGTTAAGCCTGTCTTACACTGGGCGACTTTCAGACCGTGTCGTCGCGTCAGGCCGTAAACATATATCGCGTGCTCAAATCGGCAATAAACAACGTGGAATTTTTAGCTTCTTTCTGCTCGCGACGATAAAGTCGCAGAAAAATAGAAGCAGCTTTATCTCTCGAGCGCTCCTCCGTCGAGACGAGATATCCGTCGAGGAATGCTATATTGCGCCAATTCTGCCGTTGACGTTGAATTCAGCCGTGACACCGAGGCGAAAATCCTGCGGCAGAAATGAGCCTTTAGTACCGAGCGCGAATCGAAGCGTGCATCCTGTATGGCGCTCGATAAATGAATGAACGATTGTTTTACCCCGATTCCGACGATAATGACGACAGCGCGTATACACCGCTCGTTAATTTATTTCCGCGCGGAACTTTTCCGTCGAGCTCAGCGTGCGCGCGCGCGCGCGCGCGCGTTCGCTCGCTCGCTCGTCCGCGCGTCTATCCGATTATTCGTCAGCGCGCGTTCTCGCGAATAAACGCGAAATTACGGGGCATACCCACGGTAATATACGCGCTCGCGAAACGCCTGCAATTAGCGTTAATTCATTCGCGAAGGATTTAATTGTGTCTCCGCCGTGCGGAAAGATAAAGCGGAAGCTGATCGCGCGCGCGAGTGAGAGCGTTCTTTCGGCGGTCAGGGCCTATCCGTCGCGCTGAGCGCGTTATCGCTGACCGTCGAAAAATAAATAGCCCCTCAGCAAATAGCGCGAGAGAGCCCGCCTATCCTGCCGCCGTAAATAGCGAACGGAGCGATACGACGAGAGTGAGAGACGTTCCGGAGAACGACGGAGATGTATAGCTTATTCGTCCGCTTATTGAGGTGAGAATATTTACGTACGTCTCCCATCTCGGGAGACCTTGTTGAGAAGTTGTAGGTCTTCTTCTGTCGTCTCGCATATGATGCAGCATGTAGAATCGCTATCTGCGGTATAACCGATACTGCTTGCTCCATGTTGTCGCTCTCCGAGAGGAAATGCGTTGCGTATGTATTATTTGGATGATTGGCAGCACACATGCTCATTGCTGGCTATCAACGCCTCCACATGCAGTGCCACCGAGCGTGTACATTCACGTGTGTATGTGTATGTGCGTTCCGTGTGATTCATGGTCACGGTGAAATGACGGTGAATAGTTGATACGCAAGTCCAACAACAACGCAGCAACCGGCATAACAGCGTGTATGACTACCGATAACGGACTACCGCGACTCGGTCACTCGGCATCGCTCGTTTTTGCCTTCGATTCACGATCGATCTAATGACAGTGATGAAAATGTAATTCGGCGGATCATAAACGAAGAGATCCCGTTCGAATTGCGGCGCTCGCGCTGCGCTGGACGTGTATTAAATTATTTACGTGTACATACATATATATATATATATATATATATCAGACGTAATAAACGCGAAACGATGTAAAACGCCGGTCGTCGACGCAGGAAATCGGAGCAGGAATCCCGATAACGCGGCCGCGCTCGCGGAGCGGCTTTAAAGGTGGAAACCGCGCGCAATGATTCGTGTAATTAACGGTAGAATTAACGGCGGAAATCCTGTCGAGCGGTCAATCGCGACGGAGGCGCGGAGGGATTAATCGAACGACGACACGGCGCGCGGCACGTCCGATCGAGCATGAGCGGATTATCGTAAGAAGCGCCGATGAGACAAAAGGAAAGAGAAAAGGGGACGAAACGACACGAGTGCTCATTCACAGCGAGAGTAGAGTCCGTTTAACCTCCATCTCTCGCGCACCGAAAGGGGAGAGAAAGAGAGAGAGAGAGAGAGAGAGAGAGAGAGAGAGAGAGGAGCCTCGACAACGCTCGCCGCGCGGAGAAAATGACGAAAGCGGACAAACCGCGTACGTGGGCCGACGGGGATCCTCGCGAAGGCGAAGCTTATCGGCGAGACGCGAATCGGAGCACGTCGAAACGGAGCACAACGAGCACGACGTGCTACGGCGGTTCGATAATCGAATGCGCGAGCGAGAGACGGCCGTGCCTGTAGCCGACGAGTCCGGCGAGAGTGAGGCGTCGGTTTTCACGCAGCAAGCGTGGAAACGAGCGTCAACGGCGAACGCAGCCGGGAATGAGAAAACGACCCCGATACAAAGAGGAAAGGCAGCGCAGCGGCGAGCAAAAGTGTCAAGCTCCTCGCTACGGTGACACCCACCTTGCCAGTGGACCACTCCTTTTGGCTCGCTGACCGAGAATCTTCTCGACCACGGTGACGTTGCCGCTCCTCGCTGCCTCGAGCAGCTCCTGGTCCTTGCCCATGGTCCATTTACACCGCGATCAGGCCGCGATGTTCGCCCGCACACTTGTCAATTTGTGTTTTCACTACGATTACTCGCGTTTCATTGATCCAGCGTGGCCATCTTGGGTGGACTGGCGCGCCGCCGCGCGGCCGCCTCGCCAAGCTCGCACCGCGCTCTCGCCTCGTCGTGTGAATGCAGGCGCGAGCGAGACAGCGACACAGCGACGCCGCTCGCTGTATGAATGGAGAGAGCGAGACGGCGCTAGTCGCGTACCGCCGTGCCGGCCGCACATACGAGTGCGTACTGCGTAGCCGAGTGTCAAGTGACAGCTGTTGCTCGCCGTGCTGATCAGTAGTGATCTGCCATCGGCTGTACGCTCGGGCTGTCGCCTGAGCGAGTTAAATACGTCTTCCTCTGCCGTTTTTTTCTCCGCTGCACACGCGACGTGTAGAGACACGCCGGTATGAGGCGAGGCGCCGTTACGCTTCTATTAGCCCTGCCGTTACTTGTAGGTATCGCGACGACAGTGGCGTTAGAAAATGCGACCATCAAACTCGGTAAGCGTACATAACCTCAATATCCAGTGAGGCTCTACGAATGGCTTATATAAACAATATTTATGCATATACCTCCGCGCGACGTGTCAGTCAGCCGCGTTCGACGGATGCGGCGATTGATCGGCGTTAGTTTGTCGAAAGAGAGGAGACCTGGTTTTTCTTTTCTCTTTATATGGAAGTATACTTTTGCTACACGTAACGGCTAGCTACTCGACGATTACGCGTCTGTTGCTTCTTCTTTTTCTTGCTTTTACGCTTCTCCTTCTTCTACTTATCGCTCTTGGAGCGCGATATGTTTCTTTTTTCTTTTTTAATCATTAGATCCTAATTAAAAGTTACCATGGAACCAGCCGCGAATGCGGGTTAAATCGTCTCTGCGTGTGAACTTGTGGACATGTGAACATGCTTATCTGCGAGATACAAAATAATACACGGAAATGCCGAGTTCGAGCGTTACATGGTGACAAAATTGTTCACTGGCATAAATATTAGATGTATTATATATTGCAGATAACGGCACGATAACAGCTTCCTTATTGAATTACCAAGAGAATGACTCGTTTAAAAAGCGACTAAATTTACCTCCGTACAGCGGTGTGACAATCACCGTAACGGACATTCCGCCGGATGTTTCGTTTGTTGTGTTGCAAATTCATACGTACCAGTACAACGCCACATTAGCATATGACAAAAAGCTGCTCGACAAAGTGTCGAGGGGAAGTTTGTTCGGATCAAATATTGGCCTGTACTTGAAAACACGCAATGTAATAGGCCCAGTGCAGGTATTCCTAACGCACGACAACGTGCACGATCTCGATGCTCTGCTCGTGATCGTGCCGTACGGTCGAACGGGTGAGTACGAATGATATTAATTAACGAGCAACAATGTCGCCTTTTTTCGTCACGCCTTCCTCCTCGGTCGAAATAAATGACGCGGTGGCGTTTTTTTGCGCAACGTCCGCCAATTGCAATAATATAAAATTAATTACACATAAAGACAATCGCAAGGCAACATTATCCGCGATAACGGCCGAAAAATCGCACGTTTTCCTAAATTACAAGGTCTAGTAGTTAATTCTTTCCGATTCTCGACAATTTTTAATCTTTATAAGTCAATAGACCAAGATTAAAATCAATGAAATATTCCCCGTTGTTGGCGATGACCTCGCGCCATTTATTGAGCAGTTGTCGAATCCCATCACGATAGAAACTTAATGGCTTTGACACCATAAAGCCATCGATGAAATTTCGTACGTCGTCAACTGTCGAAAAATGTGTATCAGACAGTATGTGTTGCATCGACCGAAACAAGTGAGAATCTGATGAAGCCAAGTCTGGAAAATACGCTGCGTGTGGGAGAACTTCCCAGCCGAAGTGTAAGATGGGTTACCTTTGTGGCTTCTGCTGTATGCGATTTAGCATTGTGCGGCAGGGTGACTTTACGGCTGCCTTGTCCAGCAAATGGCCCTTTTTTCTCAATTGCATCGCTCAAACGTATTAGTTGCTCTTGGTAAATCTCTGCTTTAATGGTTTTCCAAGAGCTCATAATACAGCACACCCTTCTGGTTTTATCATATACAAAGAAGAACTTTTTTTTCGAAACGTTTGGGTTTTGCTGTCGATGTTGTCGGTTGACCAGGGTCTACCCGTGACTTCGTGCGTTTAGGATTTTCACACATAATCCATTTTTCGTCACTAGTTACGGTTTTGTGTAAAAAATCTTTTTTTGTTGTTTAGCGAGCAAGGTAACGCATGTGGCCAATCGGCGATTTTTGTTGTCAATGATGAGCTCGTGTGGAATCCGCTTTCTTCCTGTATCTCTCCCGTACGATGTAAACGTACGCAGGTGACTTTCTGGCTTAGCCCTTCAGCAAGTTCTCGTTGTGTTTGTGCAGTATTTTCACTCAGCAAATTTTGCAACTCCTCGTCTTCAAATTTTTTCGGCTGACCGGCGCGTGGTTGGTCGTGAAGATCAAAATTACCACTTTGAAAACGTTCAAACCAGCTTCATCGGCACGTGCGATCGGTCACAGCGCTTTCCTCATGAGCAGCACAAGTCACTTTGGCTGCTTCAAAAGCGTTTTTATTTAAAAGAAATGCGAAATGCGTCGCGTATCGAATATACTCTTTGTTGATAGTCATTGTGAACACTACCGATTATTCGAGGTTCATCAAACGCCAAACCATATATCATTTCGAAAAGTTAGATGTCAACATTTTAGAATCGCAAAAGAGCGGGAGAATATTTCAGTTTCAAATTTTGTTCTAAACCGTGTAAATTTCGTCGGAAAGGATTAACTGCTAGACCTAATAAATAGTCGTGTCGCGCGCGGATAAATCGCGAAACGTACCAAGACGCGCGTTCGTTTAATTTGCGACGAATCGCTATTACCCGTCGTACGCAAATGAAATGAATGGCCGACTGTTTTTGACGGCGGGCATAGTGGCGAAACCAGTAGACTATCGAGAGAGAGAGAGAGAGAGAGAGAGAGAGAGAGAGAGAGAGAGAGGGGGGGGGGAGGGAGAATTCAGCGTCGTGCATTCGCTCGATTGTTGTTTCTACAGCGCCGATACCGGGCGGATGTAACATGGAATTCGAGATCGAAATTGCGCCTTATCAAAAGCTGCATATGGAGAATGAAATGATAATAGTCGATACGCAGCCAGCCATGGCGATCGCCGCTAGCGGCTCGCCGATTCCTTGCGAGAAGAACCCGGTGCGGCACAGTATGTATCGTCTTCACCTGCCCAAGCAGGACTTCACGCCGGAGACGTACTTCAACGCGATTGCGAGCATGCTAACGGTGCGAGATATCGTGCGAAATGGCACCGAGGTATCTCTCATTTGCTTGCCTTATACAGGGTGGGCCAGAATTCAACGCTACAGCCGAGGAGGAGGTGATTCTACGCCTCGGAGTAAATCGAAACGATCCGGTAACTTTCTCTCTGATTGGAATTTCGTTTTCGGGAAGTGTGAAGTTGAAAATCTGTCGAATACGCGCACACTTGACCGAAATTCGACAAGTTCGATTTTGCTACAGACCGCTGCTATGATTTCAGCAGGGTGCAATGCAAGTCGAGCAGAAAGATTTCTTGCGCTTAATTCTGTCGTCTGCGCTGTCGGCAGAACCACAATTTTCACGTGATAGCTGAAAAGAATCATTCTCCCTAAGAATTTCAGTTATTCTCGCAACAACTGAATGGCAAGTCTGAATGCTGATGATTAAGGAATCATTCGTTATAACTTGTCCGAGCGGGTGCATTTTCGCTTAAGGGAAATCACCACAGCGGCCTCTAACGAGGTCGAATTTTGTCGAGTTTCAGTCAACTATACGCCGGCACGTGTCGACAGATCACTGAAGACAACATCCTCACTTTTCTCAAAGACGGAGGAAAATTGTTGAATCATTTCGATTTACTTTGAGGCGTAGGATTACACCTTCTTGGTCGTACCACGAATTCTGGCCCATCCTGTACAATACGAACGAGTGAAATTTCAATTCTGATAACGAACTAAAGATCCCCTCAACGCTATCACACTGATTTTCATTGCTTTCACTGAGTCAACCTGCCTTTTTACAGGGTGCCCGGGATTTTTTGGAAACGAAAAATTGTGAAGATTAATCAGATCAAACTGACAAGAAAAGTCATTTTGCAAAAATCGCAATAGTTACTAGGTCAATAATTGAAAATGATCACGTCTAGAGGTTCTTCTAACTGATGAACTTGAAAATTTGCGTACTTGTTTATAAAATGATAAAGGACTTTTTTATTCAGAATGGCCAAGATTTTTTGGAAACGAAAAATTGTGAGGATTAATCAGATCAACTTGAGAAGAAAAGTCATGTACCATTTTGCAAAAATCACAGTGGTTATTAAGTTAGTAATTGAAAATGACTATATCTAGAGATTCTTTTAATTGATAATTTGAAAATTCGCGTACTTATTTATAAAATGGTAAAAAACTTTTTCATTCAAAATGGTCGAGATCTTTTGGAAACGAAAAATTATGAAGATTAATCAGATCAAACTGAGCAGAAAAGTCACGTACCATTTTGCAAAAGTCGCGGTAGTTATTAAGTTAATAATTGAATTCTGGCGATAGATATGAGTATATAGAACTTTGAACCCTGAATCTTGAACGTGTCGCAAGGCATAATAGCTGTCATATAATTGTAGATTAGGTCATTCTGAACAAAAAATCCTTTATCATTTTGCAAATAAATACGCAAATTTTTAAGTTATCAATTAAAAGAGCTTCTAGATGTGATCGTTTTCAATCATTAATAATTTAATAATACCGCCCATTGCGATTTTTGCAAAATGGCACTTGACTTTTCTTCTCAGTTTGATCTGATTATTCTTCACAATTTTTCGTTTCCAAAAGATTCCGGACACCTTGTATATGCACACTTATTATAATACAATCGGCAGTAATTGTAAAATAATAAAATATTGGAAATGCACTCGCCGAGAGAACGAGAATTGATGAAAATTAAGGAACATCATTATCGACAAAAGATACATTGGGCGGAGAGGCGTCTTTTGCTAAGCAGTTATATTTCTAATTTAAAGAAACTAGGGGATGTGTGTGTGATTGAAAAAATATTTCTTGGTAGATACCACCTATCTCTACGATTTCGTCTATGAGACGCATCTACAGTATGTACGCTGGCACGGGATTCGTTTATGCTGTAGTCGCCACTTACAGGAATTACTCCTCGGCTTACGTCCCGACCTTCTCGTACGGCTGCAGCTATCTGCTCTACCCGAAGAGTTGTCAGGTTTTAAGTACGTTCTCGTGTCTGCTTCTCTTTTTTTAAGGCCAGGTTTACGTCGGCGTGATGATATGTCGGATAGCAAGTCGCGATTAAAAAGCTGCGCGTTTCCGGCCGAAGTGCATCTCGCGACGGTGAAGTTGTGCCTTTTTTTCTCTTTCTCTCAGGTCAGAGAGACCTGCAAACTAATATCGTAATATACGAATTGTTTTCGCGGAATGATGATTTCGCCAGATTCTTAAACGTCATGACACCGAGAAACCATTGGCCGTAGTAAACGTCCTCTGAGAAAAGTTCGCACAATCTCACCTCGTCATTCTTTCAGATGAAACATTCCCAATGGTGGTTTGCGCGATCGTCCTGTTCCTGGGTGTCCTCTCAGTCATTATAGGACACAGACCTATTTACGCCTGCGTGGATCATTCATTGCCGAATCTCGCGATGGGTGGTTTTATCGGTTACACCATAGCGGTGGCTGCCGGCGACCCGGGAACCGCAAGTAACGACCACGGCACCTTCTGTATCGAAATACATTGACCCTCATCTGGGAAAGATGCGCTCTCCTCTCTCACACACGACTGTTGTCTTTTCCAGCTAACGTCCTGATAGGTTTGACGTCGGCCATCATTGCCGCGTGCCTGTCGCTGTGTCAGCGCATCTCGCGCGGGATACTCAGCAAGCTATTGTTCCTGTTGCCCCCCAACTTACCGCTGGCATTCCTGTGCGGATGCATCGCATACCTCTACGCTCCAGGTACGTATCGCGCGTACGTTACGGTACGGTGAGGGCGCGCGTTTCATAAAACTACAAGTAGCTTGCTAGCACTAAAGGGCGAACGAAGAAGAGATGTATGACGCTCGCATTTGTTTTCCCTCCTTTCTTCACGAGTGCTAGTCAATTTGCTCTCTAGTCAGAGACTTGCTGCTTCGTGAAATGCGCCACCCCGCGCCGGGGGGGGTGGGGGGAGGGGGGAGAGGGAGGAGAGAAGAGCGCAGGGCGCGAAAAGGGTAAGGAACGCAGGAGGGAAACGTAGGTAGCCTCTCCACGCCGCGGTGTTCGCGAAGGGCTGTTGCGAATTATAGGAAAATAATGAAAGCCAGGCTTAAAAGCGGAGGGATAGAGCGGGCTGTGGATGGGAGCCACCACCGTCGCCGCCACCGCCGCCGCTACTCCGAAGTTAGTTCGAGTTTGGCGAAGGGATGAGAGGCGCACAGTCAGTTTCTCCCCGTAGCTTCTATCAATGCTGACCGCTCATGTGGAAACCTCGCCCGTTGAATCCCCCATGCAGAAGCGGTACGGCGCATTCACGTTGCCTCCCACCTTTCTCACCATAACGCCGCGCGACTACCCTTCGCCACCCTCGCTGAACACGGACGCAAAAATGCGCGCTGTACGCGTGCACATACACGCGCTCGCGCTCGCGCCCGCGACGTCGTCTCTCTCTCTCTCTCTCTCTCTCTCTCTCTCTCTCTCTCTCTCTCTCTCTCGCTCTCTCGCTCTCTCGCTCTCTCGCTCTCTCGCTCTCTCGCTCTCTCGCTCTCTCGCTCTCTCTCGGTCTCTCCCCTCGGCCGGCGCGAACTCCCACGGCACGGATATAACCAGCTTGGAAGATTCGCATTTACCTAATTGTGTCCCCGTATTTATTCTGCGCCGGGACCTATTTAGATTACACGGTGCGTGCATGCGCAACTAGACGGCGGGTCGGTCCGCTCCGCTACCCCCTTCCCTTCGGCCGGCTCGGCCGACAGATGATCGCGATCGCGTTGTTTACTCTGCGGGCCGACCGCTCGTCGACGTAAAACGGTCGATTATGATGTGACGGCGAACATCCGGAGCGTCCGCGAATCGGATCCGACGGGAGAGATCCTCGCGGCCGTTCGCTCGCGGAAATTATCGACTGCCACGCGTGATCACTCTCGTGTCTAATTCAGCGTTTTCTTTCCCTCTCTCTCTCTCCCTCTCCCCCCCTCTCTCTCTCTCTCTCTCTCTCTCCTGTTCTTCGACGTGCAGCGTACATGTTTTGCATCGTGGAGCACGAGTGGTCGTTCTGGTTGCTCTTCGCGAGCCTGGTGCTCACGGTCGCGTCACTGCTGCTGATAACGTGCCAGTTGGGCGAGATAATCACACGCGCTGTTTTCGGCTCGTACTTTGTCGTCGTCGCGCTCGATTACTACGTCGGCGGCAACTTGAAATACATCATCATCAACATGATCAGGAGGATCACCGTGCCTGGCTTTCACTCGGCCTTTGTCTACCCGCCCGTGCAGACCGCAGGTACGTTCGCGACACTTTGCCCTCGTTCGCGGAAAGGTTGCGCTAAATATTAACTGCATCTTCCCTGCTTTCAGACCTTGCTCTCATAGGTCTCTGGATCGTCCTGATAATGATACGACTGATTAAAATGACTTTAGCTCAGATGAGCGAGCCTTCCATCAGCGGCGAGAGGCAAGCTTTGCTGGCCAGTTGTGAAAGGAACGATCGAATAAAATATGCATATATCAATTACCGCACCTAAAAATACTTTGCTGAATCGCGGAAGGAGGGATGAGTGTTTTTGCGATATTCGAAGCGAGTGCGAATATTTCGCAGGGGAAAATGAAGGTAATTTTATTGAGAACGGTCTATTTTATATCTTTTATCCGGCGGAAGCTGGCTGGAAGGATAACAGAAGACAATGACGATTACCTGGTAGAAAATCGTTCTTGATAAAATTACTCAATCCATTTTTCCATCGCGAGATTCGTCGAAATGTTTCTATTCGTCCGATATATTCATGAGACGTGGAATAAGATGGGTAAACGTTGATCGTCGAAGTAAAAGTTCCTTTTCTGAGTCCTTTGGCAATTTGCCAACGACGCGCGTCAAGAACAATTAACAAAGAATAATATGAGAAAGATGTTCGGTATAATTGTAGTCCGATGATACATATCTTACCTTCTCTCTCTTTCTTCTCACGTAAATCTGTGAATGAAATCGCGCGGCTGCGCGCTGGTTTATCATCCAATTGGTTTGAACGGATAAATAAGAGCGTGTATAATCATTTGTAGCGACTCCCCCCCGTTCACTTTCCCTTTTTCTCATTTACGTTAGTTCAGTTTATCCGATATTTCAGTCAGCGGCGTCATGCCGTAAATATATGTATAAATATAAATATATGATGATATATGTACAATGTCATGTTAGATCGTGCCAAATATTGAAATGCGGTATTCTCGTTAAGTGTAGCGTAAAATTACGCAATAATTTTTGTTTTTTTTTTTTATTTCATTTAAGTAGAACATGAGATTTTAACGGTGATGCGTAACGGCGCGACATCGAGCATTTTATATTTAATTATTTCATTTTATCACTTGGATTAATATCTCCGCAATGAACTTATATCTCGATATGCAAAATGCCTCGTTTTTTTTATTGCAAGGCGGACGAGAAACGTCGTTTGTGGTGTCCGAAATACAGCTGTGTTTCACTACTGTAATTTTTTTTAGCTTATTAGATTAGCGGTAATCTTTCTCTCTCTCTCTCTCTCATGCGGCTGCTTTGTGAGAGCTAGCGCGTATAGTATAGTGCTTACATATAGGACAAAGAGCACTTGTATTGTAACATTATGAATAAAGAATAATGATTTGGCGTTAAAATGAAATAACATTTATTGAGTCGAGACAGTGACACCTAACAGTGGTTCTATTTCCTACTACTTACAATCTTAAAGTTAATCACAGCAACAATATTATCTCATTATTCACAACACTTATATATAGATTACTGTCGCAATAATATATTATTCTCATTAATAAATTTGTTAATACTCATACACTGTAGTCGTTATTAGTAGTATTGTTACAGATAATAAGAAAGTCGCGTAACCACTTCCGCGTCGTGTCGATTGTGTATGTGTATCTATGTGTGCGTGCGTGCGTGCGTGCGTGCGTGCGTGTGTGTGTGTGTGTGTATGTGTGTGCGCGTGCGCGTGTGTTTGCATGATGTGTAACGATTAAAGCATAATTCCGCCGGCGCGAATTTCACATGCATAAAATTGCGCGGTAACGTTCGGTTTCGCAAAACTTCCACGTGCAAACGCGGACTCACATAAAGGTAACGTGATAAATGAGAATTACTTTAATCCGCTCCTCCTCGCGAGATGCACAGCCTGTTGCGAGTTGCAAGTGCAGCGTCTGTCTGCGGAGAATCCTTGCGATGTGGACGCGACCGCGTGCGTATTGAATACATTTTAGAATGCTCCCTCGAATAATCGTAGCGATGGGCGCGCTGTCAGTACGGCGTTTATCACGTTTATCTTTCGACTATTCGATAATCCGGCGTTATTTTTTCCGAGTCTCGAAGGAGACGTATCTGCATGCACTATGTACTTAAAAAATTCCAACAGAGACTGCGCCGTTTCGTGGATTCTACGAAATTCTGGACGCTTCGTGTCGCTTTCGTCCGACAGTTTCTTTTCCTCCACGCTTCCCCTAGTCGAAATTATAATATGGCACCTTCGTACAAACAACAAAATAAGATATTTCACGAGTCTAACGCCCTAAAAAAAAAAAAACAAAACAAAAAAGAGAGAAAGAACAAAGGAAGAAAAGAAGAAGAAGAAGAAGAAAGGAAAAGGTATTCTACACGAGTCTTGTCTCATGGAAAACTTCGCGAAAGAAACGCGTCTACAATCGAACGTCGACGGAGCATTTCCTTTCCCTTTTATACGTTAGACGCATAGAGAAATGTCCGTAACGTAAGGAAGTGGCACTGGCAGATTGAAAGGGAGGTCGTCTCGAAACTGAAGTTCATCGTCATTCGCGCGATCGATTATACGGCAGCGCCCTCCGGCTGCGCCCGAAAGATCCATCCAGCGCACGCGACTGGCGCACGCTGCTCGCTTTACCTTTGTGTTTTCATCCAAAAATATAAATTTACACTAATATACAGTACATTCCCCCGTGTCGAGCGCTCTTCGCGTACAAACACGTTCAACAAGTTTACACGGGCCCTACGTGACCGTGTAAACGTCCGACGAGAAACGAGCGACGTTGGCTCTCCGGGTGGCGTAATTTTACATGCTTCACACGATACTGTTTAACACAACGTTATATCGTTCACGGTTATCTATTGGCTGCTGATTAATCGTAGTGCGTTCGTCACCTACATTTATTACGGCGCGCAGCGTGTCGGCGAGCATTGTCGGCGAAACGACGAAACGCTCGGCGCGATCTGTCGGGAGGAGAAAGGAGGAGAAGAGTTGACGCTCGCGCGCCGAGTCAGTTCGAAATATCGCGACAGAAATATCGGATATATGCCGCCCTCCGGTGGGGAAAAAAAAAAAAAAAAAAAAAAAAAAAAAATAGCCAGTCGAGTTCTGGAACGAGATAAAATTCGAAAATATCGAGTCGCTGTTTTCACACCGTTTTTTCCACACCTACGAATCAGTGACTAATTATTCGACGCGATCGTGCGGCGCGACTCAATTACTAAAAAACGTGCTGCAACCCCGGGAGATGGTGATCGAAATGCATCGATTAAATGGATCACGCGTACACCACACTACCCGCCCCCCCCCGCCCACCCGCCCGCCCGCCTACCCCCGCGACCTCTCCGCCGCCGCGTCCCGCGCCGCGTCGAAATCCCGATAAGGCCGTACAGGTGGTTGGCGTCTCTCTCCTTGTGATTTAAAATGGCTACGTCATTACCTTGTTTATCGCAAATAATGAGATCATCAAATTTAACTTTATGATCACGCGGATAATTGTCGTAAAAATTCGATAACGCAGCTGCAGTGGGGCTCGCGCGCGAGAAAATTTGTAGTTTCACGAAGAGAAACGAGCCCGCTTTAAATAACACGCGCGCGATACAGATACAGATACAGATTAGGTAAAATATCGTCGTCGCTCTCTCCCCCTCTCTCCCCCTCTCGCCTGCTTTCTCGTCGGCGCAATTCACATCTCCCTTCTCGCGTCGCGAGAATTCGTTCCAAAACTCGTCGGCGCAACATAGGCTCATGCGCTCGATTATGATTCACGAACTGATGGGTGAATAAATGTAGGCTCAGATCATTCGGTTTTTATTGAAGTTCTCGCGGCTGCGGCTGCTGCTGCTGCGGCTGCGGCTGCGGGTTGCTGCTGCTGCTGCTGTTGCTGCACGGAGTGTAAGTGACGGAGTCGTCACTTGTCGGTGAGAGGGAAAACATTGAATACACGGATAAGATGTTGCGTAGTTTATAAGATGGGTACGTTCGAACGTAATTCTGGTTTTCGTCTGATACTTATCTACGTGAGTGTGTGTATGCGTGCGTGCGTGTGTGTGTGCGTGCGTGTGTGTGTGTGTGTGTGTGTGCGCGCGCGTGCGTGCGTGCGTGCGTGCGTGTGTGTGTGTGTGTGTGTGTGTGTGTGTGTGTGTGTGTGTGTGTGTGCGCGCGCGCGCGCGCGCGTGCGTGCGTCTGTTTGTGTGTGTATATACAGCGGTGGCGATAATTATCTCTAATTTACAGTACCTGATCTAGAGAGAGTAACAAATTTGCTATCTTACAGTGACTTTTATACAGCGAAATCGAAAGGATGGGTATGTGTGTGTGTGTGTGTATGCGCGTAAATACGTGGGTATGTGTGTGTATATCTCGATCGTGTGCGCGGCGACGATTAACGAGTTCTCGATGCCGACTCCCGAAGATTCCTCGTTACTGCGAGCACCAATATAATCGCCATCGGGCATGGAAGGACGAATCCGGCTGTTCGGTCCGTTCGTCTCAGCGATACGTCTACATTAACAGCGATAAATACCGACGCGAACGTCTCGCTCTCTAGTCCGCCCCGTCCGAGAGAGCTAATCGTGACACCTACGAGACACGAGCGCGCGCGCTCTCTCACTACGTTTACGTCGGTTCGCTCGTCGCGAGCTCTCTCATCGTGCCCCTGCATTACGGTAATAACGACGATACAAGCTACGGATTGGATTGTCTTAATCTAGAATCGTGTATCGCGTGCGGACCGGGAGTCGATGGTCGTTTTTCTTTCCTTTTTGTACGTATCGAGAGAGAGACGCGTGTACCTTTACGAAATATAAGAATCTTCTCGATCGAATCTTTTTTTTTTCTTTTTTCTCGGCTTGCTGCGTGCCTGGCTCGCGCAACAGTTGACGCAAGCGCGAGCTTTCGAAGAGAACACTATCCGCGACGCTACATCGGAGGGGAGAGGGGGGCGGGGGGAGGGACCGTACTATTGCTATTTTCAATAGATTCTGCACACCGATCTCCGTTAGGTTTAAATACAGTGCAGTTCGTGAGCCGCGCGCGCGACCCGCGCGCGGTCGCATTTTTGCGAGAGACGTGACGAACCTGCGCGTGAAGAATCACCGCGAGAATTACGGCGGTGCGGCGTGCGTCGGGCTGGGGGGAGGGGAGGGAGGATGCTGACGCAGCCGACATGCGTGATGCGTGCGTTTTCACCGTTCATCGCGAAGAATGTGACGTAAAACATTACGAACGTAAAATTAGAGATAAGTCGCGGACGAGCGGCAGGGGGGAGGAGGCGGCGGGGGCGAGCGGAGGGAGGGGGGCGGAAGGACGATTCCCCCGGCCGTATTTTCGGCGGGCGATCGATGTTTTCACCGTTCACGAGTGCGGAGGCGCGCAGACACGAGCAGGGACCGCATCCTCCCGAGAGTGGTGTCTTCCGGCGCCATATCTGCCGGCAGACACGATGGCCGGCCTCGGCGAAAAAAGCCACCCTCCAGGCAGCTATCAACCCCTCGGCGCGAGCATTCGTTCCCTCCCGCAACGAAATCAGCCTCATCGCGCGCGTCTCCGCCGCACACCCTAAACTCTCGCGAGAATATATTTCGGCGCGCGCGGGAGAAAGAGAAGGAGAGAGAGAGGGAGGGAGGGAGGGAGGGAGGGAGGGAGAGAGAGAGAGGGAGAGAGAGCGGAGCGGCCGCCTACGTGTCTGCGGCTCTCCCTTTCAATTTCCACGCGCGGTTCGCGGCCGCCCTTACACGAAGGAAAATATTTGCCGGAAACCGATACAACGTGCGGCAAACAATATGCGCCCGGCGGTATCCAATAAATCCGGTAATAAAGCCCGCCGATATACCGAAAAACAAGAGCGCTGTAAATTTAATGAATGCTCTTGACATCGATCGATTTTCGGCAAACTAAACGGGAGAATTCGCGCGTCGGCTGAAAATGAAAAATAACTCAAGCGGCGCGCGTCGCGCGGAAAAGGAGAGGAAGCCGCGGTCGGCGGACGCCGCGCGACGAGACTCGCTCCCGAGGAAAATGTCCTTCTCCTTTCCCCTCTCCTCTCTGTTCTCTTCCCGCTGCGGATGGAAGGGACGAGAATTTTGCGCGCGACGACGACTCTCGACTCTCGCGAGATTTTGCACGCGCAGGTTTCTCGACGCGACGACGACGACAGCCCGCGCGCGTATCGTTCGCGCGTACTATCGCGAGAGAATAGGTAAGTACCCTGCGTGACCCGGGTCATGCGTATACATCTACGAAATCTAGACCAGACACGAAGTGAGGAAGATGTGAGATCGGCTCGAGTTGCAAAGGTTCACCGTCCGTCCGTCCGTCCGTCCGTCCGTCCGTCCGTCCGCGTGAAATCCCGCTCCGCGTGAAATCCGGTCGTTGGTCAAAGAGGAACGGAAAAGAGAACCGTCGTGTGTCGTTGGTGTGATTTCGGGGGCAGCGGCAGGGAGGGGGAGGGGGGGAGGGGCAACTTAATTGCGACGAGTAGCTCGTGCTTAAAAATTTCCGCGACGGCGGCACATCCCGATGCGTCGATGCGGGCGTTGGCAAACTTACAAATTGTCGAAGAAGGTGGAGAGGGTCGTGGCGGGCCGGGGAGAACCTACATCCTATCGTCTAACCTAATCGAGTAGCTTCGTGTAGATAGGTATTGCCTTTGAGAAAATTGACGGTCGTAAACGTTCGTGGACGCGAGTTGCTTCATTCGGCGAGTGCCGGTCGTCGAAGGATCAGCTCCGACGACCTCGGCACGTCGCCTCGGTCGAGCTGAAGAGCGCGGCGGGCTCCTTCCCGCGCCTGGCCCAGGAAGCGGCGAGTCTCGACGGCGCGCTGAAGAAACCGCTCTTGGCTCTCGCGGAGAGACGACGGAGGGACAACGGAGGGAGATTTTCGAACACTTGCGTCGCATGGCGTCACTCGGCGGCCGTCCCGCGCACCGTTCCGGCGAGAACGCAGCACGTCTCCGAGCCGGAGCGGACCTGTGGCATCGTCCCGAAGTGGCGTCTCAACTCCGCGTCTCTACGGCTCGTCGCCGTCGCCGCCCGACGCCGCGCCCCGTCTCGACGCGAGGCTGAGCGCGCGGAAAATCACGTCGCACGAGAAAATCAGTCGATTCACTCACTGGTGTCGGAATTGTGCACAGGAGTGGTCGCCGGTGTGCTCGGGGCCTGATGCTGCGTCGACTGCGTCGGGATCCCGAGGGACGCGAGGAGCGGTCGAGGCACCGCGCCCGGGGTGGCGCTCGGCGGCGGCGGGCTCTCCTGGCCTACGAGCAAGCTCGCGGGCGGGAACCCGAAGAGCTGGGATCACTGGAGCCTCGGCCAATAGTTGCCCGCCAGGTCCGGGGTCTGCGACGGGATCTGCACCGGCACCGAGACGCCAGCCGATATCACTCCTGCAACAGTCCGAAGTGTCGGAGGGTTGAGCGCGCGACGGCCAACGAGCGGCGACAACGAGCCGTCTTCGGCCGTGAACGGCTCAAGCCGACTGGGAAGGACGCCGGGATTGGACGGGGTTCTGCCGCGTCAGACGTTTCGCCGCGTTTATCCACGTCATACATTTCGCCTTCTCTCTTCAGCTTTGTATATAAATAATACAATAAACATCTTTTTCACAAGATGTCGATTCCTCGCGTGGACTGGTGGCGCGTCGTCTCGCGAAACGGCGTCTCAGGCCAGGTCGCGGATGATTCGCGGGAGAGAGAGAGGGAGAAAGGAAGAGAGAAAGAGGAGAGAGAGAGAGAGAGAGAGAGAGAGAGAGAGAGAGAGGGAGAAAGGAAGAGAGAAAGAGGAGAGAGAGAGAGAGAGAGAGAGAGAGAGAGCATCGTTAATCGCGTGATACGCGACGCGGCTAATTCGCGAAAAACGAGCGCGCGCGTATTTACGGAAGGCGACGCGAGAGAGACGCGTCGCTCGCGGCGGCGGCCGCATAAATAGAATTCGGCTATGATAGTTGCGTGGCGGCGGCACACTTCTGCAATTTGAATTAAACACTTTAACGAGCTGCGTCTAATCCAATATAAACTTGCGCGAAAACATTTACCGAGTCTATACGAGCCCACGTCGCTCTCGCGCAACTTGCTTCGCTCGTCTACGAGCGCGCGCGAGCTACAATTATGGCGTAAACGCAAGACGGCCGATTTTACGAGCGTTACGACGACGACGACGACGACGGCGTCGCGCCATAATTGCCGCGACGAAGATTAACCGCGCAAGCCCGCCTCTTTGTAACGCGACTTTGTAGCGTTCGCACGACGACGCGATATCGACGTGAAAATTCACCCGGCTGCGTCTCGTCATCCATTCGTTCGTCATCGTGAAATTTCACGCGGCCGCCGCTCGGATAAAGTCGCACGGAGCCGAGAACCGCCGGTCGAGCTTCCTCTCGCGGTTTCATCCGCGCGAGTCCTCGCGGGAACTCGCGCGTTCGGTCGCGGCCCGGTCCAGAACTCCATCTCAAAGTTGAAGAGCGCACGGTGAGAGGAGAGGCGCGGCGCGGCGCGGCGTTTCGTCTGGCCGAGAGAGATAATCGAATATCCCGCCGTCCACCCCGTTCACCATCCACGTTCACGCCAGCTGCGCGACAGCCTCGGCCGGTTACGCGCGTTTCCGCGGTCGGACGTTAACTCCGGGCTACGGCTACTTAGCTATGAAAACGGGCGCCGTTAGAGCCGGCGGGACAGGCGCGGCGCTAACGAGCGCGGTGAAAGTCCTTACGGCGCTCGTGCACGTAAAGCGATTATGATGGATAACCCGCGGCTCGTTCCGCACGTAAGGAGCGGGCGGACGGACGGACGAACGGAGGGGGAGCTCGGGAGGGGGACATGGTGAAACGAGGGGGCGAAAGAGCGGAAAGGAAGAAAGGCGGCCGCGAGAAGAGTGCGGGAGAGACGCGGCGAGAGGGACAGCGAGCGCGCGGGGTGGGACACGTTGCGCGTGTTCCGCAGTATTCCACCATTCCGGCTTGCGCTCCGCTCCGTTCCTGTAGGTACGCCGCGCACCCCCGTATTTCCTCCCCTTTGGGTTCGCACGTTATTGAGCGCTCGCCCAGCCGAGGCGAGACCCAACCCATCCACATCCTCTGTTCACCCCTGTATATCCTCAGGAGAGAGAGAGGAAGAGAGAAAGAGCCGGCGAGAGAGAGAGAGAGAGAGAGAGAGAGGAGGAGGGGAGAGGAAGAGACGAAAGGGGGACCGGAGGGCGACGAGAGGGACGGATAGATGGATAGACGGATAGAAGGAGCGAGCGCATCCCCGAGGACGGAAGGGTGTAGAGGCGAAGGGGGCGAGAGAAAGGGAGAGAACGAGGCGGCGCGGCGGGCTGCGAGAGGAGGCGCGACCCTCCGTGGCTTTCGCTAAACGGGAGACGAGGGGGGCCGAGATGTAGATAGACGAAGAAAAGGGATGACGGAGAGAAAGGGAGGCTGCCGAGAGAAAGAGACTCGGGAGAGAAAAGAAACACAGCCGAGGAGCCGGAGGAGTCTCGAGCGGCACGTAGAAAGAGGGAGACGGAGAAATAGACGGAGAAACACACACACACACACATAGAGAGAGAGAGAGAGAGAGAGAGAGAGAGAGAGAGAGAGAGGGAGAGAGAGAGAGAGTGAGAGAAGGAGGAAGGGAAGGAGAGAAGCAGAGCCGAGAAAATGGAAAATTCACCAGCTACATCGCCGGGGTTGGAAAACCGCCGAACATCCCATTCTTCGATTCAGCCCGGCGGCGCCATGCGAGATTTGTTTTAAAATCCTTTTACAATTCCGTGGGCGAGTGTGTAGCTGCGACCGCGCCGTCGCTCGCTCGCTCGCTCTTTACATCCTCTCCCGCCCCCTCGCCCTCTCTCTCTCTCTCTCTCTCTCATTCTCTCACTCTTTCTCTCTGATAGCGGGGCTATGTAGATTGCGTGTGAAGAGGCTTCCAGGTAATTCTCGACGCTTTATTTCGCGCTTTGAGCCGGCTAGAGCGCGAGGAAGAAACGGCAGCAGCGCGCAGGGCGAAAATTGGAAACGAAAACCTGTACTGCTTTCCGCCGCGGTCTCGTTTGTTTTTCCGATGTATTCCCGTGTCGGATCCTCCGACATCCCCGATGGGGATTTCGAAATTTCATCTGAGCAACCGAAAAGCTACGAGGAGAGATCTCGCGGCGGTAATCCTCGCGCATAGAAGGGCACTCTCGTCGTCGTCGGAGCCCGACGACACAATTGCAGCGGAATATTTCAAGCGGATCTCGGAAGCGCGGAACAAATTGCCGAGAGAAGCGACCAAGGTTGAGTCGGAAAACTTCGCTGAGGAGAAAGGAAAGGAGATCGCCCTCGATATTTGGCTATCGTGGATCGTGGTGTCGGAACATTCGGCGAGAAAGAGAAAGCAGCTCTCTATCGAGAGTTCGCTAATTATTTTCGGCGCAACCTTAAATCAGCGCCGAGTGACCTTGGAAGCACAGGGAGCAGGAAACGCAGCAAATTACTCGTGATGAGGACTCACCGGTCGCGGTCGAGGTCGTCGGCTGGTAGGGTGCTCCACCGGGGCCGGCGGGTTGTCCTCCCGGCGTCGCGGGGGTGCCGCCGTGAGACGTCGGGATGCCGCGATGAGGTTGCGAGTGCGCGGCCGCGCTGTGCGCGTGCGAGTAAGACTGCGTGAGCGAGTGGAGCGGCTCGTGGAACACGTACGCCGGGTAGCCGTCGGCACGTTGCTGAAGACAGCTTCCGCCCATTGACCCGCCCAGGCTGCTTGACATCGAGCTGTGAGTGAGAAAGGTATTCGCGTTCGGACAACAACAATAACAACAACGTCGCTGGCGACGGACGCGCGCGACGTGCAGCTGACGAAACTTGCTGATTGCGCGGCTACCGCAAGATGTCTCGCGCTGAAACGACGGCGGAATTTGTGAAGGGAGAGAGGAACACGAGCGAAAGTCGCAGTACGAGGTCTCTCGCTAAAAAAAAAAAGACGGGGAGGAGGAGGAGGAGGAAAAAAAAAAAACAAAAACAATGATCTCGGTTTGCTCGGCAAGCGGAGCGGCAAGTCCTTGCTTGTCGTCGCTTGTTCGCGCGCTGCGACTTTCACGCCCGCGCCGAGGGGAGCCGCGGGGGAACAATGCGGGAACGGCTTGTCACGAAATTCTCCTACCTGTACGTGTCGGGCATGGTGGCGATTGGTTGCGGTATCGACGAGTACATGGCGTTGAATCCGGCGTTTAAGGGCAACCGTGGCGTAGCGGGGGTGGCCGCGGGGGGTGCGGCGCCGCTACCCCCGCCGCTGCCGCCGGCAACCACCTGATCGACGGCCGCCCTCCTCTGGTTCCGTAATTTCTCCTCTCGACGCCACTTCGCCCTGCGATTACTGAACCACACCTGCAACCGACACAATGACGGTGCCTTTGTCACGATAAGTGTGCAGCCGCACACTCGGTGCCGGCACGGTATTTCGTATCATCCGCACTCGTCCGCATTCGCACTCATTCGCGCTTGTTCGCGCTCTCCGCAATTCTCTCCTCTGCTTCCTCTCTCCAGGGAGGAAACCCTCCCCGAACCACCCGCCCTCTTCCCTCTCTCTCACTCACTCACTCACTCATTCACTCTCTCTCTCTCTCTCTCTCTCTCTCTCTCTCTCTCTCTCTCTCTCTCTCTCTCTCTCTCGCGCCCTCGTTTCCTCCCTCTTTGCGCCTTAGCGTCTCTATCCGACCGATCCTCTCTCGTGCGGCGCTCCCGACGTAGCGCGAAATCTAACGCCCAGACTCTCTTTCCGCGTCCCACGCGACAGCCGCGCGCGCGCGGGTTTGCAGCAGGCGCTCCTCCAGTTTGTTAATTGCGATTGAGCAGTTGTCAGACGGGAAATTGAGTTACTCTTGCTCGCTTGGTCCCTTCCTGCGCACCTTTCGCTCTCTCGCGCAGCCTCTCCTCTTCTCTCTCTCTCTCTCTCTCTCTCTCTCTCTCTCTCTCTCTCTCTCTCTCTCTCTCTCTCTCTCTCTCTCTCTCTCTCTCTCTCTCTCTCATTCTCTATTCGCCTCCTCCTCTACCTGCCGCATCTTCGCCGTCGCGCGCATTTACACGCGTCTTTCTCTCTCCCTCTCTCTCCTGCCGAGCGTCTGGTTGTAAATCGCTCCGAACTCGATATCCGATAAAGAGCGCGCCGTGGATAACGCGCGGTTGCGAGCGCGCCGAACAAATTATACATCGCATTATCGACGCGCGATCCCGTTGCCGTATTGGTCTCTCGTCGATTAACGTTAATTCTATCGCGTTTCGCCGTGTCCTCTCGACGTGTTCACACACAGCGGGATCGTGTAAAAATATCCGAGGCGAGAAAAGAGAAAGGAACCGCGGAATCAACGGCACCCTTCTGATTCAAGCTAATTGTCCCCCTTCTTTCCTCGCCCCCCGCCCCCCGTCCCTCGCTACGTCGACCAGTGACGTTCCGAGTGCTATGACGCAAGATCGTACAATAAATCGAGGCTTACATTCCTTGCTGCGCTTGCAGGGATTTTCTGCTTTTTCTGATTCCTCTCAGCGATAAGAGGATTCGTCCCCTTCGATATATCGGTTTTCCCTCGCCGGCACTTACAGCAATCCATAAACCGTGCGCATTTAGCTTCCTCGTGAAAAAAGCCCTTTTCTCCGCCGCGCACTTCCATTTAGTCGCGCCAATTTCACGGGCGCCCGGCCACTTCGCGCTCTCGCGCGCGTCGAGAGATATTCGAACGACGTTCTTTATGAGCGTACTCCTCGCCGTCTCCTCGTCCTTGCAAATTCGGCGACGTTGCGAGTATCCGTCGATACTCTCGGCGGATACCGCAGCACGGCTTAATTTCGCGCGATCCGGAACGGACTCGACGGGATCAACCGGGCGATTTTAATGAATTATTTTCGACATGGCGGCCCGCGCGCGCGAGATTGCAGGACGAAGATTTCCAGGAGCGAGAGAAACGCGCGCGCGCGCGCGGCTCTCCGCATTCCGACGAGCATGTGCGTGTGCACGGATAAAAATCGAGAACAAAGCAATAACGGCAATTTCCATTTCTGTCGATTTCGGTGTAACGAATTACCACGCGTATGCGGTCGCGCGGCAAGGAGAGAGAACAGGGGAGGCGGAGGGGGAGGAGGGGGAACGCGCGGCGGAAAGAAATGCCATCAACGTAGAAATACAAGCCTTCCGCAATCTCACGTAGCACAACGCGCGGCGCTCGCTGCCGGCGAGGGCCCTCGATTGAATCAAAAAATAAATTCCGTCCTCCTGTCCTCCCATTGGCGCAGCAAATCGTGTTCGGCCACCCCACCGTCAAATATCTGCCATTCGCCCACAGCGGGCTCCTTCCGCCCAATACCATCGTCCCTCGTAAACTCGTCCTCCCTCGTGTCGAAAACTCGGCCGAATCGATCTGCACGAAAGTCCGCGATCCGAACCGCGCGCTCGTTCCTTGCCGGCGCCGCCGGAGACGCGGAGGACCGTCAATGGCCGAAATGCGGCAGGGGGACGACAACCGGTTCCGTCCGGCGCTGCTCCCCGACCTTGAAGCCCATGCCGACCTTCGTGGACAGATTTCCATAACACGAGAAAGGGACAGATTCGCGCGTCGCGACAGAGAAAGAGAGAGAAGGAGAGAGAGAGAGAGAGAGAGAGAGAGAGAAAAAGACGTCTTTCAGGACGCTCTCGGGGACTAATGGAGCGTGCGATAACGTGCGATGTGTATCCTGGTCGAGAGAAGGACGCAAACGAGCGGGAGACAAGTATCCTGGTGCGCCGCGCGCAGCGACGCTAACGGAAAGATCCGACCGGTCGAAGAAACCGGAAGATCCCCGAGCGACGACGTTGGTCCCTTTGCTCGCTTGTCGCGTCGCGTGCGACGCTGACGTGCGCCTTCGACGGAAAAATCCCGCTTTAATCCCTCGCAGCGTATCGGCCATCGCGCTCGCGCGACTCGACTTGGGGAATGCCGGCCGCGGATGATAATCGGCCGGCGACGTGGCGTGGCAAATCTCGTGGCCGTAGTCGACGCTGTGTATATATACATGTATGTATATATATATATATATATATAAAATATACATACACATATATATATATTTCTATATCTATATATATATATATATATATATATATATATATAGATGAAGAAGCGTGGGACGGGCCAATCGGAGGGCGACCTCCCTCGGGACTCGAGGTTGCCATGGTTGCGTCCGAGAACCCTCTTAGGCCTTCCGCGCGATCCCTCGCTGGGCCACGTTTACATGCCGCCGCGTCGTGCCGCGGCGGCGGCGTACCGTGTTCCATTAGAACGCCCGGCACCTTCGCTCTCTTCGTCCTCCACCACCATTCGTACATCTCGCCCTTCGACCGTTCGACCAGCCGACGATAGTCCGGCGATCGGTCCGACTCGGTGATCTCCGCCGATTCCCTCTTTCGCTCTCTCCGCCAAGGTCGACCATGTCTTTTTCTCTCTGTCTCTCTCCTTCTCCTCCCCCCTCTCCTTTCTCGCTCTCTCTTCTCTCACCTCTCGCTGTCTCCTCTCTTTCCCTCTCTCTCTCTCTCTCTCTCCCTCTCTCTCTCTCTCTTTCTCTCTCTCTCTCTCACGCTACCTCTCTGCCTCTCCCGCAGTCTCCCGTTCGCGCTCGGTCCTCCCTTTCGCTCGCTCTTCCTCGCCAAACTTCTCCTTTTCCCTCCCGCGTCGGAACTCCCGGTTTCCTGCACTTAGCAAGATCAATACCAGCCAACGAGGCTTGAAAACATGCGTCAACATGGTCTTGCACTGTTTGTACGTCCACATAACGCTCAGCGCGCCCGGTTACTACCACCACGACGCCAAACCCCGCCGGCCACTTCGCCGACCCTCCCGCCTCTTGTGTCACGGCGATGCAGGTGAGAGGAGGCGGCGGCGGTGGCGGCGAGGGGCGAGGGCACAGAGAGCGCGAGCAAACAATGTCCGATAAGGTCTGCGTACGCGTTGGCGAGCTTCTCGATGCTAATATTCGTTATAACGCGCGCGATACAGTTTGCACCTCGAACGCGATAAAAAGTCAACGGCGTGATCGAATTTCAAGTGCTGAACGTCGCCGCCACATCAACGTAAGCTCGGCGGACCGGGGGTACCAGCGATAACGCGCTTCTAATCGTCGTTTCGAGAGCTAGGCGGACTTGAAGGGGCCATTTTTGGCGACCAACGATGGAATTCGTCGCGAAATTGCTCCAAACGGTCGCGCTCGGGGAAAAGAAGCAAGCGTCTCAAATGTTCCTTCCTCGGTACTTTGGCCTCCGTCGGTTTTTCTCTCTTTACTTGTTGCTGCAATCCGACTTGACGTTTCATTTACTTTGATTATTGATATTCCGCCGCGCGACATGTCAGCCGTGGCCTTTGAAGCGTCGAGAGCGCGAGGCTGCTTCGCGCAAAAGGGACGACGAGCGGGGAATTTGCGGAAACTTGGAAAGGACGCGAACAAAGAGTCGCTGCGGTTCGCTCGGCTGAGACGCGAAGCTGAAGTTTCGCGAGTTTTCCTGATCTTATAATTTAAATGAGCGCGATTCTAGTCGGCGGTGTCTCTCGTTCTCCTTCTCTCTCTCTCTCTCTCTCTCTCTCTCTCTCTCTCTCTCTCTCTCTCTCTCTCTCTCTCTCTCTCTCTCTCTCTCTCTCTCTGATTCTCGACTCAGTCGACGTAATCAAAGATTCTTCGAATTTTCGTGGGACTTGCCAACTTGTTGGGAATGTCAGCCGCCGTCGACTACCTCTTCATGCTGCTCGATTCATTAGAGAACTGGAGGTTCGCGCTTCGCGCGTGTATTTCGTCGCTCTTTCGTTTATAAAAATTCTCCGTTTGTGAAATCCAACGGGGACACATCTTGGAGGTTAAATTGGTCGGCGGATACAGATCGAGAAAATCGCCGCGCTAGATCGGCGAGAAGAGTCCCACTGCGAGCGCGTAAGTAAGAATACGTAAATGGCGGCGAGGTAACGGACGAAAGAGGTGACAAAATCCCATTGGGAGGCTCGCACGGCCGGAGGAGCGGCGAGGCGCGGTGCGAGGGCTCTCTCGCCTCGTCGGAGGTGTTTAATGTTCCCCACGTACGACCACGTGGTCACACGTTAAAAGCGTTTAATGAAAGGGCGTCGTCGCACTTACGCCGGTCGACCCTCCCGACCGGAGGAACGGGCGGAATAAGAAGAGAGAAAGACGCGTCCGGGCGCGTGAGGCGCGGGGAGGGCGGCTACATAGGGGTTGGAGGAGGGGGGCAGGTGGGTGGGGCGAGCACACGCTGGTGGAGGAAGCGCACACACGCCGCATTCGCACATTCACACTCACCTGGATACGTGCCTCAGGTAATCCGATCTTCTCGGCGAGACGCTCCCGTGCAAACACGTCCGGGTAATGTGTCCGCTCGAATTCTGAAACGAAACCAGTTTGCAACAAGTGCTCGTTATTTAGCCGCGTCGTCGGCATTAATTATCGCGATACACGCGCTAACTCGCCGAGGAGGAGCGTCGCGCGCTCCTCCCGGCCGGCGGATATCAAAGGCTGGTGCGGGCGGGCGAAGGTGAACGCCGCCGTCGCCGTTCGTCTCGAGGGCTATCGATGGCCTTTGTGTGTGCGATCGCGAATGTGTCGCGGAGCTTTAAGCTCAAGCGACTGAGAGCGAAATCGGATCCATCGGCGAGGAATCGCGTCCAATTAAAAAGTTGGCAAGAACAATCGACGCTCGCGAGGAGGCCGAGGAGAAAACGCGCCTGCTCATGCGCGCTCATGCAATCTTCGGCGAAACGGCGTGTATAATTAGCGTGTACAGATCGCCGCGCCGGGCGGATTTCGTACTGACCTTTCTCGAGGCTGTCTATCTGTTCGTTAGAGAAGGAAGTTCGGTTGCGCTGCAATTTCCTCTTCAACCTCAGCCGCACCTGCGAGTCCTCGTCCCCGGAGGAGTTGTGCTCCGAATTACCGTCCGAAGTTGTCTCCTGTTGATGCGACAATAGAGAGCCGGTGTCTGGAACAAAAATCAATCGCCCGTCTTTCCGGTTGCCATCGTCGTCTCCATCGGCCTTAACCGAGTTCCTCGCCGCCGCCGGCTCCAACGAGATTAATTAATCCTGCTTCGCAGCCGGTGTTAAATAAAATACTTATTAATTGTCTCCTCCCCCCCTCTCTCTCTCTCTCTCTCTCTCTCTCTCTCTCTCTTTCTCTCTCTGCCGCCGTCCGCCCCCTCCCCCTTCCCCGACAATCGATCAACAATTCGACGAGCCGCGATTCTCTCCGAGTAAGCTAGGCATGGCGGTCTAATTGAGAAGCGCGCATCAATCGACCGATCTCGTAACGCGATCCACCGTTCTCGAGATTCCTAGACACCGAGGACGACTCCGCGCGTCCAGGCGTGCGCGACCGGTCCTCGGGGTCGCGACTCGTGTTGGTACGTCGGTTCATACGCGCGCCGAGGGTAGCCCTCGTCAGCCCCCGTGGGTTGCGATTACTTTCCGCCTCCGCGCATCGCACCCTCTTTCCATTCCTCCCGGTACCTTCCTGGCGTCCCTCCGTACCTCCACCCTGTCCGTGTCGGTCCCTCCGTACCGCGCGCTACAGAGACATATACACGTGTGTGTGTGTGTGTGTGTGTGTGTCTACATATATGTATGTATATGTACATACATACACCCTTATGCTTGCGTGTATTTCCGTGTGTGTGTGTGTGTGCGTGCATATGTATTATATATATGTACCGTTCGCTCGTCAGCTGCTCGCTTTCTCGTTCGCTCATCTCAACCCTCGCGCAACCCCCAATTGGACTCGACCCTGCGAAACCCCCTCGACTAGAAATACCGGCACCCCAAACACGCCTCTCCCTATCTTTCTCCTTCCCTGTCTCTCTTTCCCTCTCGCCTGGCCTCCCTTCCCGCCTTCTCGTCCTAACCGTCGCCTCCCTTCGCGCTCGTCCGTCGCACGGAACCCACCCCCGAGCACTCCTCGCGAACACCCCTGCGCGTAGAGCGAACGACCGGGGACGATCCTCGGCGGTCCGCTGCAGACGGATCGTTGGCTTTAATTTTCTAGGTGACGACGCACGCTCGCCGAAGAAAGAGAGGAGATTAGCCGCCGATGCTCTCTACGGCCCGGCCGCGCTTAATGCGCCCGCTTCGGCCAAAGTGGCCGCGATCGACCGTTCGATGCATTCCTGTGCATTCGAGTGTGCGTCCAACGGCAGTTGGATGTAACCAGCGAGGTATAAACCACCTACAAGTGGCGGTGCCTTTAACACGCGTCTTCCACTCGTACGAATTTTCTTAATTACTTTTGCTTGCGTGTTTCACTCATTATTCATTACTGATGTTGCACCCAACATCATCATGGCGCTCACACCCCAAAGGAAGTAATTTCAGAACAAGCGGAATCATCTAAATTTTAGAGGATTTTATTCTTATATATGGCCTCGAGATTCCTCTAAAGTGTCAAGAGGAAAATATTATAAACACTTTATTCTTTAAGTTAGATGGATTATATATTGTATGTATAATGCAAATCTTAATGATTTTAATATAAATTTCTTCTTTTACACAGATTATTTAATCTTTTTTAAGAGGATTATTATTTATTCTTACTGTACTTTATTCCTATTGGTTTTACTGGGTAATTTGGAAAAATTATTATAACGCATAGCGAAAAGTAATATACATATATGGATGTGTTTTTAGCTCCAGTTCTACAATAAATGGGCACGGATGAAATAAGATCATCATAACAAAGAAATTTCCAATCAGTTTTGTTATGGACTTTATAGCTACAAAGATTTTCATCGTAACCAATTGTATGTACGGAACATAGTTAAAAGAAGGAATATATTATTCAACTTCTTGCAATTACAAGATTACAAGCTGTATTTCACCAGATATGAATAAATTATCTTTGTTACAGCAACACACATACTTTTTATTAAAAGCGCTCCAAATATTCTGACCCATGAGTATATATATATATAGTTATTTTTTCGTTCATATCTGGAGGTAGAGCATGACTGAACAAAAGAAGCCGACAATCAAATCAACATATTCCTGCTCTTCATATACTTAAGAGGAAAATTAATTGATATAAGAGGAAATCTTCTTGAAATAAGAGGAAAACAGAATAATATCTAATCAATTTTAGATGAATGGTTCACTTTAATCGCTTTATCGAAAGAGGGAACCTTTTTCTGCAAAAGACCTTGCTTAGAATGTGAGACTATGGGAAAAATCAATTTACAAAAATAGAATACTTTTCTTTTTGGGCAAATCGAATCGTTGGACTCGCCTGCTCTGTTCATTCGGGTACATTTCCTTGATATCTGCGGAGAATTCGGTAATTTTTTATGAAATTTGACGACTCCGTTGGAGAAGTGGATTTTTCTCACGGGAATAATCGAAGTGGACGCATCGCGATGCGCGAAACCAAGTCCGAGAGGGACGGCAAGATTCGAGGATGTACACATTTCGGGACTCATTGAGAGCACTTTTCTACCTGCCACTCAGCCGCGACTCACGTAATCTGTCTATTGAGGGCGGCCGCATCTGGATTCGTCATCCGCAGAACGATCCCGGCTAAGAGCCGAGCCGCGGACCCGATTTCCGTGATCCTATTAGACTTATAGCGCTACACGACACGGATCCTTTTCCCCACTCGACCGCGTGTGTGCACGCGCATTGTGCGAGGCGTCGAGGACTCGGAGGCGATACAATGCGACGCATGATCCTCGTGAATCGAGCGCGAGATGATACCGCGAGTGGAGAGGATACGACGGTAGCAAGACGTCGCCGACGCCGATATAACGTAACGCAGAGTAACGTAGAGCAAAAGAGTAACATATAAAAATCGTCGCTGGCTATCGGTAATCCGTATTTACGGCGACAAAAAAGCACGCTTGCTCACAATGAAACGACGTCTCGTCTAGAGCGGCATGCGAGGAAAAAATGAGTAATACGACCGCCCAGATATTTAGAACGCGTCCAACAGCCATTGAGTCGAAATTTTAATATCGCGTGACACGCGAAAAAGTTCAGTTCGATCTTCCGCCTCCTTTCACGGTAAACCGATCGTCCGCGATAAGCAGCAGTCGGCGAAGGATCGCGAGCAAGGACGACGACGACGACGACGACGACGACGACGACAATCTTCCGGGCGCAGTCGAGCGAGGGGTTGCGGCGAAAAATCGAGCCGGAACTTTCGACTCGCTCGTTAGCTTCTCGCGTCATCGTCGTCGCCGGCAAAGCACGCTGACAAAGCCGAGACTTACCGCTCCGTTTCAGCAACGAGTCGTCGCGCCCGTGGAGCTGGCTGCCGGGCAAGAGAGTCTGGCCCGATCCGGGAGTTGCGGTTGGAATTCCCGTGGCCAACGGGTGATGGGAAGGTGTCGCCGAATACCACGCTGGCGGCCAGCCCGCCGCCTGGCCGTTGAACATTCTCAGCTTGTCGTAGACACTCTCGGCGCCCTGATGCGCCTGCACCGCGGCCGCCTGTTGCTCCTTTTGCGAGGCCAGGTTTCTGAGCACCCTGTTAATGGACGACACCTGCGAGGAGGATGGAACTTCTACTGAGAACCAATCGGAGTTGGTGCCGCTTACTAATTTAATCCTACCGGGAGTCGCGCGAGGGAAGTTCGCGAGACGCCTGGCCGGCCGGCTGTATTTTCACGCGCCGCGATTCTCATTTCTCGCCGGTCTCATCCTCCCCATCCCCCTCCCTCCCATAATAGTAATTTTCGTTTGATCCGCTCGAACGTCAACGTGAAGTGCGGAAGCGCAACTTCGGCGGTCCGACGATAATTTGTCCGTCTCCTATCCTCGAAAGTTCCGTCAACAATCTAAAGCTCGACCTGCCGAGACTCTTGAATCCTTAATGACACATAACCATTACTAATGACCCGAGATGTACAGGGATACCCCTTCGTCACTCGTTTGCGACGGATCAAGGGAAAGGGAGACAGGGAAAGGGAGCGAAACAGACCGGCGCGGCTCTTTGTAAAATCTCACGACCGCAGCCACTCGTCGTCGCCGTGTCGTCGCCGTAGTCATCGTCGTTTCGTCGTCGTCGTCGTTGTCGTCGCGTCGTCGTCGTCGTCGTCGTCGTCGTCGTCGTCGTCGGTCGTCGTCGTCGTCGTCGTCGTCGTCGTCGTCGTCGTCGTCGTCGTCGTCGTCGTCGTCGTCGTCGTCGTCGTCGGTCGTCGTCGTCGTCGTCGTTACACGAGAATCATTTCCGTCGCCGTCGCTGCGCGCCGATTGTCCGCCCCTCGCCGCCCCATATAGATCCTTCTTCCTCTTTTTCGTCCTCCCGCGTACCGCAGATGAAAGGACACCGCCGTCCAATTATTATTACATAAAACGGTCTCCACGGCTCTTCGACTCCCCCTCTAACGCGAGCACGCTCGTCCTCGTCGCCGTCGTAGTCGTCCCCGTGCTCGTCGTCGTCGTCGTCGTCGTCATCGTCGTCGTCGTCATCGTCTTCATCTTGCGCCCACGGCCGAGCCACTGGCTAACTCCGAAGTTATAACGAGCTGACGTAGTGCGGGGACCCAAGCATCGCGCTCTCTCTCAACTTGTACATAATGGTCCTCGGCGCGCTCCATACACGCGCCAACCCCTTCCTCCACCACCCCACTGCAATCGACGTGGAGCTTGGTGCAGCAGCGACCGGA